>NC_091821.1:194078962-194363962 GCF_038994185.2 Dermacentor albipictus
CGCTTTAGCGCACAAGCAAGACCGTAATTTGAAAGGTGTATGTCCGCTCCCTTATCAAGAAGTGCTTCCACGAATTTGGCAACTTTTCGTTTCTAAAGAGCACACACGCTTGTGTATTGTAAGTGTCGGCTTGTAGTTGGCTTATTCAACCATCTTCCTACGTATGAGTATTTGGGAGCAGAGAGGAAATGCAAACTTTTAGCGGAAGGTTTTCTCCTAGCTACTATCGTACGTGCGCGCGTAATAATATGAAGGTGTATTTATAGTATCGTACACTATGTGTTGTGTTCCAAACCAGTGGCAGTCAAAGCTCATTTGTGTTTTCACTGTTTTCTGCCTACCCTTTAGCATTGACCTCGAAGATGCAATTTCTGCTGAAAATTGTGTCCAGCTGGAAGCACCAGTAGATGATGATGTCACTGGTAACTACATTGTACCAGCCTGCCAAGTATTCTTGTTCTGTGGTGAGACACATCAGATGAGCAGCGTGTCTATTCTGTCCGAAGCAAGGGTCATCGAAGTCTATGGTTACCATGGAGAATACTTAAGCACCCTGAAAAATGAACTTATGGAGGAAGTGGATGGCATGTCTGTATTTCGAGGCGACCTTAAACTTACAAGACCTTTGAAAGAATGCTGCTTGAAAGTGAGTAAAGCTTTCTCAGTTGCACATTTTCAGTTGGTTGCACGTAAATTGATATCAAGGTTTTATGTAGTGCTTATTTAGCATCATGCCTAAGCACAATGTCCGTAAGAGTAATTCTTTGCCACTTACAGCTGCATCATATGAAGTGATTGTTGTTTTTACCTCTCTGTTTCTCATGACAGCCACTTTTTGATGGGCCAAAGTGCAAGTTAATCATTTATCATTGTTCCACTGATGCCAAAGTCTTTGCTGTTGTTTTTTTTAGTGCTTCTGCCAAGAACTTGTTACTGTAATTTGCTGTTAACCCTTGAATGTGACAATAATTCTAAGAGGAGCTTGGCATCAAAAGATGCGATATTCTCATTATATATTATTTCCGACTGTTTGCTTCCAAAAATGATGCTCGGACCATTCATTTTTGGATAAAAATGGACAACATGACTTGGACTGAAAAATGTACCTAATGCAGTCACAGTGGCTCTGACACTATAGTGTCAAGTGGCTGCTGTTTTTCATCAGTTTAATGTTTGAACAGAGAAAGCAAAACAAGACTTAATTTTCAGTGTCATATGCAAACGTTGAAAGGTTTCAATATTTCTTTGTCATAGACATGCTTTTTTTTATTGCCTACAGACACAGTCTGAAAAACAAAAAGTATTCTGAAATTGTGAAGTCCTTTAAAAGAAGTATGTATTTTAGAGACATTATAACTATTTAATTGCACTCTACAGTAGTTTAGGAACAAAGTGCTCTGCTTCGTAACAGTTATTACAGATAACACCTTAAAATATGCATGCAAAATAACCAGAACTTTGTTATATAATGCTTGAAATAAGAAGTATGGAAGCTATCTTAAAAATTAGTAGTTTCTGAGAGCAAAAATAATTGTTTATGATCCTGCTTTCATAGACAAAGGCTGGTGTAACATAAAATTATTCCAATTCATTTTAGTCCAAATCTCCTGTTAGCCCTCTGTGATAGGTCAGAATTGTGTGGCTCCATCCCACATGAGTGGGCGCCATGCCTGTATGGGCAGAACCCGAGTCATTTTGGCCTATCATGGAGTGCTAATGGTGAATTTGGAAGGAAAACAGATTGGGATAGTTTTACGTTATACCGGCCAAGGATATCGGCTTTCTGAGCCATATTTAAAAGATAACGCTGTGTTTTTTGTTATGTTAAGTGTTATGTTAAGTGAGCAGTTCAGGTCTTTTTGCACCTCATGTAATGCACTTTTTTGCACCTTATGTAATGCCTTCGGGCCCTTAAGGTTGAATAAATGAAATGATATGTCATGTGACTGCAGAAAAGCATGGAAAACAATTTTAGATGAACAGCAGGCACTATCTTGAAACTAAAACTGGACGAAATATTCGAAAGAAAGCTGCCTTTTTGTGATAGTGGTGATGGTAGGATAAAAACAGAAGTACTATTGGCAATATATTGAGGGCACCTGTTTAACTGCAATGAGTTCTTAATTTTATTCAGTAGCACCTCTCTTCTTGGAGAAAAAAAAATTAAAACAATATTGCTTTATGAAGGTTATATTGTTGCTGAAGCATTTAAGTTGGACAGAGTTTCTCATAACAATAAGCACCACCACTGCTTCCGTCCTTCTAATCACTACTCGCAAGCTGTGGTAGAATGGGAATCATCATTTTAAAGGCACAGATAAAAAATGCATGCACTAATCCACAAAATAATTTGTGGAAAGACTATACAGCTTTCAGTCATGCTACTTGGTATGACATGTCCAGCATAATCATACAATACAAAACTTGTTTAAATCTGTAGACCTAAAAAAAATTATAGGGCTACCTTTATCCTTACATTGTAGGCTGGCATCATTAGTTGAGAAGTAGATAAAAATAAAGCAATTATTTTGGTATTGGTATTTCGGTGTATTGTACCAAGATCATTTTTGTGCTATTTGTGACATTTTTTTTTCCTTTTTTGCATTTTTGCTTTGCATGCTTGCAGTTCATCCCTCTGAAGTCTAAAGATTCGATGTGGCTGTATGGAATCAAAGTGGTGGTTCAGGAAAAACCAAGGCCAGACACACTACAGTTGTTTCCAACTTCAATGCCTCTAAAAGATGTTGAAGAGAGGCTAGAAGCTTCAGGGGCACAGCTGAGTGAGAAAGCCGAGAGCCTTAAGCGAATGATGGAACTATTTCAGGGAACCACCGGTATGCTGTCTGCAGCTGCGATGTCACCTGTTTTTGCTGGCTTTTCAACATTATCACGTGGAGCACCGCAGCAAGTTCCAGATGGCATGGCACAGTTTTACAACATGTTTCAAAATGCTGGTCTGAAATCACAAATGCAGCCAACACCTACGAAGCAAGCACCCAAGCCTCCACTGGCTGCTGAGTCGGCTAGAGAGGCTGTGCTGCCAACACCAAGTGGAACCGGAGCTGTTGAGACTGGCCAGGATGGGCTTCTTGCAGGCATTCTAAAGCTTCTGGAGAATCACACGGCCAAGCAACAACCTCAGTATGAACCTCTACCACAGGCTGTAGCAAAGGATAAAGTAAGTGGATCAGAGTCAGCATCCTTGGACAAGGAATTTATCCTGGAGCTTCTTGAGAAATCTGGGGTTCTGAACAAGCAAACGGCCACTGTACTTCTTGCAGAAATCATTCAGAAAACTGGAGCCACAGTACAGCTAAACCAGTCACATGGAGATGCTGAAAAAAACTCTACCAATGTTCCTGCTGAAGATGTCACAGCAGGACAACCTGAAGTTGCAGCTGAAGAGACAATACTCAAGGTGACATCAAGGGCAATTGGGACTGATAACGAGCCATCCAAGGAGGCTGGTTCACAGACTGATCAGCCTGAACCTGCGCCAACAGCCAACCAAGAACCACAGCTGGTACCAGCAGCACTAACAATGGAAACTCTTCAAATGCAAAGGTGAAGTACATTTCCTTGTCACAATTTTTTGTGTCTGTATGAACTTTTATTTTCTGAGCAGGAAGCCGGCAGCTTAGTAGTCCTGCTGTATAACCTCAATCATTCCAATTTTGCATTAAACATTTATTTATTACAGCCAGCTTTGGTTCAGTTGCCATCATGATGTTCTAGTTATCACAGCTTATGATCGCATGGGCTCTGAAATGAGTGACAGTGTTGATGAAGTCTTTAGAGAAGTTAATGCCCTAGAACTTTCCGTGTGACAAAGTATTTCACAGCCTGTCTTATGTTACTATTTAATGTTTGTATTATGTGGAACCAGCCAGTCATCTGCATAGTTATTTCATGGCTCTAAATGATGTTGAAGAGAAGCTAGAAGCTTCAGAAGTGAAACAGATGTTCCGAGCTATGTTCACTGTTGATACCTGTTTACAGGTACCAACTGTGAAAGTATCCCAGAACAGCAGTGAATGTAGCTCAGCTCATGTCAGCCATGCGCACACACATATTGGATACAACATTTAAGCCTTGTGTCTGTAATCCTAGCAAAAAATATTCTTAGAGAAAACAGGAAGCAGATATATTTTTTTCTTTTCAAACAAATAGCCAGTAAATTCTTGCATTTAAAACTATATAAGCAGCCAAATACATTTTGTTGACATTCCTCAGATCTTATTGTAAACTGTGTTTACCTGTTTCCTTACTGTAGGAAAGGCACTGATTTTCGGTCAGTCTGTATTTATTTTATATCAAGAAATATGAAAGAAATGTAACGTATATAGTGACCAAAAAGTATCGTAATTGTCCAAGTGAGAACAATGCAAAAGTAATTGGTCAGGAAATTTTTGAATATCTATTTGTGAAATTAGGGACTGGGCACTGAAAATAGCATAAATAGAAGAAAAGAGTAGTATGTGTCCTTTTCATGAAATGTATAGCAAATTAAAATCTCAAATGTACAGACGTATGGGGCCTTGCTTCTAGTTTCAACGTCTCTTAGACCATGCAAATATAATATATTATTGTGTTTTTCACTGGGATTGAAGCTAGCTGGTATGACGGTTCTGCTATGCAGAGAAGGATTTTCTCTTTGAAAGCAGAGGCTTGTTATGTCCCGTCAATAAATAGCTCGATAACTTCCATAACAATGTGGGATCAGGTTCGTAAGTTTAGAGGCGACTACGCTCCTTACACGATTCCCATACTCTCACCCCCAGGCACACAAACAAATTTAGTAGAACAAGCAGACATATTAGTGCAGCATTTTCATAATATATCAAGCTGAGTAAACTATAGTGGAACCCCGTTCATACGTTTTTCACCGGACCGAGGAAAAAAAACGTAACAGCCGGGAAAACGCTACAGTGAGGAAAGCTCCGAAAATGAATGAAAAAAGTGCAGCTTCAACTATAAACAATTTATTTCCACAGAGTGGAAATAGAACTTTAAAAAGTCTAGAATGGTGGGTTGCCGTTTCTTTTGCTCGCTAGAAATCACCACACGTTTCTCAATAGCCTGGAAGGCCGCATTGCTGTCAGCATCGCTGTGAGGTGCGGCGTACCTGCGGAGGAGGTCCAGAGCCGCGACAGCTTTTCCAAAGCTAGGATTTGGCAACTCCCCAGCATCATGCGGCTCGTGCTCCTCGTTGTCACCACGCCACGGCAATGGCAACGGACGAAGGAATATCCGCGGGAAATTTTGCCCTCTTTGGCGTAATCATGCCAACGTGCTAACAATTTTTTAGTATTGCTGCGCAGCGCGCGCGTCCGAGCAGCCCGGTTGCGCGCAGCGCGGCGTGGTTTCGCGAGAAATTTAAACAAAAGAGGAGAGCTGGCCCGATAGGCGGAGCAACGCCATGAGCAACGCCAACTTCCGGCTTCCCTTTAGCTATAGCTTCACAAAAGGTGAGGTCAGGGCCTCTCCTGAGTTTCCTTCCTCCGTGAGTCGACCTGTCCAACAAACCATGCGGCGACCATAATCACAGTGATGATAGTGAGAGCATTTCTCACGAATGGCCACCTAGTGGCGGCCTCTCGAACTGGCGTGCGGCTTCTTGCAGCCAGTTCCATAGCCAAGCCCGGCCAAGCCCGGTCAAAACTAGTCAAAAGCCAAAATGGCAGTTGGAGCGCGTTGCCTACTTTAGCCCAGGCTATGGTGACCATACCCAGGCGGGTTCGGGTTGCGACGCATCATGCGGGAACGTTTTCACAGCTACTACGTAACAGCAAGGTTCCTTATACATTGGATCCTATGGAAGCTATGCCGGGACCGGATGAAAACGATGTAGCAGCCGGGAAAACGCAGCAGTGAGGAACGTAACAGCGGGGTTCTACTGTATTCTGCTATATTTCTAAAATATAAGCTATCAGCAGAAAAACTAAAGCTTCCGACCACAGGAAGTTCAGAGAGATCGTATAATGCCCCCTTAACACTACCGGAAATCAATAGAGTACTCACCACTGACAAAAAAACTGCATCTGGTCTGGACAGAGTACATTACGCAATGCTCGCTCATCTGTCTCCTAATGCAGTTGCTTCGCTTTTTTAGTATAATCTGGGAAATGGGAAAAATGCCGAATGAGTGGAAGAAAGCCATCGTAATCCCTTTCTTGAAAACTGGAAAACCTCTCACAACAGCAACCAGCTACAGACCTATAGCACTCACAAGTTGCCTTGCAAAGTCTTATGAAGCCATTATAAACACAAGATTGGCGTACTTCCTTGAAACGGAGAACCTGCTAGATAACCATCAGTGTGGGTACAAGAAAGATTGCTCTACAACAGATCACCTAGTCCAGCTAGAACACGAGATAAATGAGGCCTTTCTACACAAGCAGTATTGTTTCACTGTTTTCTTTGATCTAGAAAAGGCGCACGACGCAACATGTAGGGTTGGTATTTTGAGGGACTTAGCAGATTTAGGAATCGGTGGTAGAATGCTCAAATGTCTAGCTGATTTCATGTCGGACCAAATATTCCAAGTGCATTTCGGAACGGTGCTGTCACGTGTATTCATTGGTGTGCCACAGGGATGCATATTAAGCACAACATTGTTTGTGGTGAAAATGAACTCGGTCTATAATGTAATTCCATCCTCTGTAATGCATTCATTGTATGTGGATGATCTACAAATTGTGTTTCGTGCATCAAACCTGGCATCCTGCTGCGGCAAATTCAAATTACATTAAACAAACTAACGCAGTGGGCATCTGAAAACGGTTTTCACTTCTCAAGTGAAAAAACTGTTATTGTTGTCTTTACACAAAAAAGAGGCCTACTACCAGATCCCATCCTTAAGCTTCAGCAAGCCTCTCTACAGGTAAAACACGAACACGAAGTTTCTGGGTGTTCTGCTTGATAAAAAGTTAAACTTTGTTGTGCACATAAATAACCTTAAATAAAAAGCGAACAATCCTCAAAGTCCTGTCCTGGAAGCGCTGGCGCTCTGACCGTAAATGCCTGCTACGCATCTACCCTACTTTGGTGCGTAGCATATTACACTATGGTAGCATCATATATGGTTCAGCCAGACAGTGTTACATCCGACGACTTGATTTAGTTCATAACCTTGGGCTACGACTGGCAAGTGGTGCTTACAGAACATCGCCTGTCCAGAGTTTATATATTGACTGTAATGAACCTCCTTTACAGCAGTGCAGAGTGCTACTAACTTTTTCTTACGTACTCAGAATTTAGTCCTCACCACAACACATAGGTTTTAACATTGTCATGCAGTGTAACTCACGCTTACACTATACAAACCAAACTTGATTAAGCCGCTTGTCTTGCGATATGAGGAATATATTCAGGATTATGACATTCCTCCCAAAGTCCTCCAGGTTGCCAGAAAGCCACAGCGTTTGCCCCCGTGGTATGATTTCGCACCATTATGTGACTGGACTTTGACACATTTAATGAAGACACCCCACATGAACATATTGCACAAGATTTCAGCGCTCTTCAGGAAAAATATCAAAACTACATGGAATTTAACGCTGATGGCTCTAAAACAAAAGAACACGTAGGTGCGGGGGTCGTAATGAAACATTGGGAAATAAGTATTCGATTACCACAACATGCCTGTCTACACAGCCGAAGTCTATGCAATATGGACTGTAGTTAAAAAGATCATCGCTGACAAACACGAAAACACAGTAATATACACTGATTCATTAAGCACACTGAAGGCTATACACATGAAATCTGAATGTGAACCCCTGTTAGGGGATATTTTAAACATGGTGACATCAAACAAATATGGCATATGAATTAGGTTTTGCTGGGTACCAAGCCATGTTGGTATACCAGGTAATGAAGCAGCAGATGTGCATCAATGGCAGTGCATGAATACACAACAAACACAACGCTTCCATATAAGGATAGTATTGCTGCAATTAGGAAGGCCTTGATAACAAAATGGCAACAAGAATGGGGCAATTGTATAAGCAACAAGCTTCATCTTACTAAACCTGTAATTGGCAAATGGAAGTCATGCACCCACCAGCAACTGTTCTATGAGGGGATCCTGTGTCGACTTCGGATTCGGCACACACATCTAACACATAATTTTCTCCTCTGAAAAGAAAACCCGCCGACATGCAATAAATGCAATGAACCTCTTACAGTAATTCATATCCTTATGACATGTCCTCACTTTACAGCACAGAGACGGAAGCTTTTACGAAACGTATATGATTTACATATACCTTTACAACCTGCCCTATTACTGGCAGATGACTCGCTAGTGCCATATCCGAACTTTGACTTTTTAGAGACTACTGGCTATTTTACATCAACTATAATGCACGGCAGGTTTACCTGATTTAACGTTGCGTTGCGTTGCAGACTTGTGACTGGCGCAGCATGGCCTGAGTGGCCTTTGCGCCATTAAACCCCAAATAACTAACTAACTAGAACAAGCACTCGCTACCACCACTAGCAAGAAAACAAAAACAAAAGAAGAAACGAAGTTTTCAGAATTGACCACAATGCATGACACAGCTGGGGTAAAGTGAATATTCATTAGTTGCAGACATCAGGGCTTCGAAGTTCAGGCGTTTCCCATTACAGCGAACTGATATTAAGAGGCATTCAAAACAAGGTTGAATGCCCTGTCAAAAGCCTTTAATGCCCACAGACGCCAGGTAGTACAGTCAACATGCAGATAGCGGAGGCGAGCGTACACCGAACGTTATACGCCGCAGGTGGCATTTCAGTGCCATCGACAGGTAGAGCAACAGCCGATTCCGTGCAACGCATAGGTGATTGCGGGACGTTTTTTTTATTATTATTATTTGTTTTTTGAAGGCGCCGTCACCTACTTTTTAACACGGAGCCCTTTGTTCAAAGCGTCTAAACACAATGAGCGCTTCACAGCTTCGCTCCGCATTCTCTGGTTTGGCTTTTCGCATTTTTTTTTTTTTCAAAAAGGGGCATCGCATTTCATCAGTAAGAACAACCTAAGGTTTATCGTTTCTGGACTGTAGACGAGACGACCAAGTTTAAACGACCCGCCGTGGTTGCTTAGTGCCTAAGGTGTTGGGCTGCTAAGCACGAGGTCGCGGGATCGAATCCCGGCCCCGGCGGGCGCATTTCGATGCGGGCGAAATGCGAAAACACCTGTGTACTTAAATTTAGGTGCACATTAAAAAACCCCAGGTGGTCCAAATTTCCAGAGTCCCCCACTTCAGCGTGCCTTATAATCAGATCGTGGTTTTTGCATATAAAACACCATAATCTAATGATATAATTTAACTTTAAACGTGGGAGCGTTCACTAAAGGGGCAACTATATAAAGCAAAAAATAAAAACACAGTGATCGCTCAAAAACTGCAGTAAACAAAGCGCGATTGCTTATGTTCTAGGCCACGGCGGCCGCATTTCGATGGGGGCGAAATGCGAAAACTCCCGTGTACTTTGCTTTAGGTGCACGTTAAAGAACCCCAGGTGGTCGAAATTTCCGGAGTCCTCCCCTACGGCGCGCTCATAATCAGAAAGTGGTTTTGGCACGTAAAACCCCATAATTTAATTTTGTGTGTGTGTGTGTGTGTGTGTGTGTGTGTGTGTGTGTGTGTGTGTTTGTGTTTGTGTTTGTGTTCTCCGTCGAACATCCGCGATCCACCGCCGCCGTCGCTCTTGCTCGCGAAGCAGCACGCGTGTGCCTGACGAGTTTTCGTACGTGTTAAAGCGCCCATCTACGCAACAGTTGCTTCAAGACATCGCTGAACGCTGACAGAAGCGTTAAATTACAATCAAGAACGCAAACATAACAGCACGCGCGTAGGCGCTAAGAGGGACAGTGCTCTCTCGCCTACGCTTCGCAGCCTTGGCGACAGGCAGCGTTGTCGGCGTTCTGCGCATGGCGTATATAGGTTGTCTTTTTGTTTTGTTTAGCTGGACCAAATTTTTAAAAATTGCCTGAGGCAGTTAGCACAATTCTAACCCTTGATCCAAATTACTCGATGAGGCGGCCATTACTTATATGAGAAATCTAAACCAGATGTCAAAAATATACTGCAGAAGGGCAGCGGATTGGGCGAGTTGGTGTTCCATAGTAACAATAAAATTCAAACAGCGCTAGACGACTGGACTAGAAAGAGGAAGCTTCAATGAGAAAACTTCCAGAGAACTTCAATGGAAGCTTTGCTTGCAGAGTGACCCTAGCAGAAGCGCCGTGTTTGTCTCCTCCTCTTTCTGGTCCAGTCGTCTAGTGCTGTTTGAATTTTATTGGTACTGTCAAAATATGCAGATTGGGCACTTGTATTTCTGGAAGGGTGCTCTGCTTTCGCTGCAATGTTGGCATGAAACGACGTACGAGGCTGTTTAGAGATGTAATGCCTGTTGGTAATGTTCGAGAATTCAAAATTATGCTGTAGCAGGGTTTACGCTGTTTTCATGATAGCGTCTAGCAGCGCGATCCGCGTGAACCGACTAGCTGAAAGGTATGTACGTTCTTTTCAATGAGCTGCGCGAACCGAACGCGTAGTTTATCGGTCGCATACAAAAAGTCCAACCACTTGGTCGCAAACATCCACGAAACTGTGCATAATTACTGAACATTGTGCAGTACAGCAAAGCAGCGGAAATCATGAACGGTAATTTCAGTGTAAGCGAATAGCCCGAACTAACAAGCTAGCAAGCGTACGAATGAACGGGCGATGGAACGAACGAGGGACCGGTTGAGTGAAGAACGAATGAGCGAGCGAGCGCAAATACCCTTTTCGCTCTCCCCCGCAACTCGGTTGTGCCACGGCCGGACTCGACTCTCTCCTCGCGGAGGAGCGAGTGGGTCGAGTCCGGCCGTGGTTGTGCTACAGCGTACTAGAAGGGGACAGTGGACTGAGCCGCTCCACTGACGCTGTTAGCGTTGCATCCTAGAGGTGACGCCACAGACAACTTCAATGGAAGCTTTGCTTGCAGAGTGACCCTAGCAGAAGCTTTCATTTTCCTTGCGCTGCTGTTGATGTCAGGTCGAAGCAGTTCACACTACCTTGATTTGGGCGAGTTGGTTCATCTTCACAGTTTTCATTTTTAAAAAAAGCGCTAAAGTCGAAGACAAAAAAACAGATGACTGACGCCAGTCCTGTTGTATGTGTTCCTTCGTCTTCGTCTTTAGCGCTTTTTTATGAAAGCTGTCAATTTTAATTTCGCCACACTTGAGATTCTTTACATATCTTTAGCAAGCACTATATATGTTTAGGCCACAAAATATTTGCCACAACAGTACCTTGTGGAAAAGGACGACGCCAATCCTTCGGCGATTTACTGCCTATCCTAACCTCTAGATTTCTTGAGCTTAAAGTCGTCGCCGACGGATTTTGCGTATACGGAAGGGCCCGTACAATTTTGAGAATGATCGGGCAATTCTAAAAAAATTAATTCGAAAAACATTCTATACGGTTTCATTTCATGTCGACCTAACCTAAAATGATTTTGTATCAAGATTATGTCAGGTAGTCCACCAGTGAATTAGTCAGAAAACAATGCGCACATACTTCCTAGCTGAGCTTAATAAATGCAGGTACGCTAGCAAGACGGGGGGGGGGGGGGGAGCTTAGGGCCAAACGTTCCTTTCCTTCAAGCGTTTCCTAACCTTACGTGAGGTCTCCTTACAGCGAAGGACCGATGGAGGAAGCAAGCGTACTCCTAACGCTCCCTTCACCCGTCCTCACGTAAGGAGCGGTTGCTGCATGCCTGGGTTCGAGATGATCTCTTAAAAGCTTTACGCGAACACCATTATTCAATAAAAAAATGTTCTATCGTCGCACAACTTTTAAATTGAAGAGCTAATAGAGAGATGCGTGGACGCTTTCTTCTAGTTCTTTTTTTACTAAATGTAAAAAAAGTACCACGTTACAGTGCAAAACTTGTTCTCCAGCAACGTTGGCACGCCGGCGTCGTGGAACGCCTAGCAACGCTTTCATGCCGCACGCGTGACTGAAACGAACATGCCTGGCAAGGTAGCTTCGTAGCTACCCTACGCTGAGGAAGCACCAAGGAAACCTTCACCGAGGGCCCCTCAGTAAGGAAGCTTTCAGAGTGACATAAGGTGGCCTCGCCGCAATGAAGGCTTCCTTACTGAGGTAAGGAATATTTCATTGTTTGGCCTTTAGTCTTCATTTTCACCAGTAATAGTCAACTAATTTTCACCAAATTAATGACGATAGTATATTGAAATAATACCAGTGTAATAAGTGTTCATCGGCGTAACCAGGCTATCGGAGAAGCACATATTGTCGACGTTCGCGGAGCCACCACACCGCATTGCCTCCGCTGGCGAGTAAGCCCACTGCCCCATTCTAGTACACTGTAGTTGTGCTAAACCTACATCTACGTGCCACCGCCGCTTTTGCTGGTTGGAAACGTGTATGTGCGAGAGCTCACGCGCGACAGTCCAACACCTTCTAGGTAGTTGCACAGTCCCCCTTCCCTCCCCGCAACTCGGTTGCGCGAAACCACACGCCCTTTCACTCGGCGCCTCGGTATCGCGAGTCCTAACCATGGAGGAAGGAAAATACTAGGATGGAGCGTCACGCGACAATTTTGAAGCCTAGTAAAATATTTAGAGGAATGGCATGATGGGAAATAGCCCCTCACGTGATAGGCAAGCGGTAGCTTTAGTCAACTCGCTTCGGTTGCGTCTGCTGCGGGGATTTTGGAATATGCGCACATAGTCGACGTGGCAAACACACGCTGAGAGGTTGAGTGAAGGAATTCAAGTGTGTGAAGCAGTCCAGTCTGTGTTATGTCAGTCAGGTAAAGCACCGAACCACCACGCGGCTCGCCGCTTAAGCAAGCAGCAGAAAGGCCCAGTGCAGTAGCGAACGAAGGCGTCGGCGTCATGATCAACAACACGCGACGACCACATCAAGGACGAATGGTCGCGTTTCTGTGCGGTTTCAGTGAAACGAGGAAACCTTTCGCCCTGCAAACGTGTGAAGGCAGCCAAGCCGCCCTTCAGACGGCAATTCGTCGCGTTTGGGGGCATCTTCTGGGAAACAATATGACGTTTTCGCCCCTGCAAACATGTGCAGGCGCTCAACCGAGCCTCCAGGGTCCACAGCGACTAATTTTCCAGATGAAATAAATTGTCTCATCTTGTGCCCAACGATGGAATGGCGAGTCGGGGACCTCGACCATATTTGAGGCCCACTGTTATGGCAGACGGTCCCAGTCGACGCTGTCGTTCTGCTTAATGCATTCTGCCTCTCAACAGACCGGCGAGAACTCAATAAGCGCGTCTCAACAGCGTAAGCACGTCGCACCACACAATGTTACAAAATAGTGCACGTAAATCTCGAGGAAAGGCGACGACTTCGGCGTTTAGAGTGCAGGGTAATGCTGTTTATTTATTTCACAACGAAAGATGCACAACAGAACCTTTTCCTGCCGCACCAGACAGTGGCGGACTGCGTTGGACGTATTACAATGCCAAGCATCAACGGCCGGCCTCACTGCGTCGACGCCTACGTAGCTACAAGTGACGGGACAACCAAGGGTGTCATTCACGGCCTGGACCCGCACACGACGCCTGAAACGCTAAAAGCGAATCTACGCATACGCACGCAAGAGGTTGAAATTCTCCAAGCGCGGATGTTCCGTAACACTAAAACGGCCGTTATCACCTTTTTTGGAGGTATTACGCCGCGGTACGTCTACCACAACGGCGGAGAACTTGCTTGCTACTCCTACAAAATCACCACTCAGGTGCGCAAAGTGTGTCACCAAATGGGTCACCTATCGGACGTCTGTCCCCAGCCAGACAATCCAGTATGTCGCGCATGTGGACAACGGGACCCTGTAGCCGGACACGAGTGCGTTCCCAAGTGTGCAGCCTGTGGGGAGGGTCACATGACAGGAGATCGAAGTTGTAAGAAACGTCTCAAACCCCTAAGCAAAAGAACGCCGAGTACTGGCGTTCAACCGTCTACCCGGAAGGACAGCTCAACGAAGCCACCTCAACGCCTACGTTGGTTCAGTTCCGATGCTGGAGAATCCGCATCCGATCCCTCGCCAGAGGTATTAGGGACTCGCCGTCGATCCAGATCGCGGACACGAAGGAACCCCAATGCCAAAAACCCACCTCATTCCCAATCACCAAAGTCGCCTAAATCTGGGGCTCCTGGCACTGTGACCAAGCAAGCGCCGCAAAATAGCACGGTAAGCTGGGCACGAGTCGCTTCTCCTACTGCTCCTGTAACGGAAAATCCCGAATATCAGAAGATTATTAACGAAAACAAGCTTCTGCGCGAGAGCTTGCCAGAAACTAAGCGAGTTGGCTTCCCTCAAAGCTAGTCGCTGCAACGAACCGAACAAAACAGCACATACTAAAGCAGCAGGCACGCCTCTCAAGGTTATAACGACGCCGAATTCCATGGAGGTCACACTCCATCAAGTTGTGCATCAATTACAAACTATGCAAAATTTTCAGCAGCAGATGTACGCAGAATTTCAAAGCCTAAAGACTTACGTCGATGAATCCGTGGCCAGTGTAAAGAGCGCGGTTCGTAAGCGAGCCAGCACTAGCCCCAGTGCTCAATCTAAGCGCCGTCCGCGACCCATACCGACCTCGGACAGCGAAAGCACTGTTCATGGTGAGTAGAACGCGAGCACATCACGAATATCTCGAACTGCCGCACCTTCCACAAACGGGTGGCTGCTCTACAGCAATACATTAACACGGCGCCAGTCAAACCCGATGTCGTTTGTTTGCAAGAGATCGGTAACAAGCCGGTCAGACTGACTACTAGATCTACATCACTGCTGCACTTTTTCATATTTCTTTCGGTACTGCCATATTGGGCCACCTGCAGCGCCAACGTACTCCAGTCCGTTCGCGTCTGTCGCACCGTCGCTCTCGAGGCACGCTTCGCCGTGAATGCGAGCGCCGGGCGCGATCGTTCAGCGCCCGCAGGGTGACCTTCGATCTCTTGCTGCTGTTTTTGTTCGTCTTCCGAGTCTTCCGAAAGAGGCACTTAAAGGGCAATCCCGCCGATTTTTTTGACGACGTCAAGGTAACGGAATGTTTAGGTTCCCCCCCCCCCCTTTACGCGTCTGATAGCAGAATCGATACGCAAATAATTTTAAATAAGCGGGAATCGAAACCTGACCAAGCAGCCGAGCGAACTTCGTGAGACGTCACGAGTGTCTCCACCGGGAAGAATTTTAACGCGACAGCGTTAAGGAGCTCGTGTCGCAGAAAAGTGAGCGGTGTTGGCCGTGAGCGAAAAATCCCGGAAGGCAATTCATAAATAAAAACTTGCAAGATGGGCTGGGTGGGAAACAAACCAGGGTCTCCGGAGTGAGACGGAGACGCTACCACTCAGCCATGCGTTCGATGGTTCAAAGCGCGACAAAAGCGCCTCTAGTGAATGCGGTGTTGCCTTAGAAACGGGCCGTTGAAAGTTATACTGTGGTGTATATCGGTAATTATGAGCATGTCAATTACAGAAGTCGCAGTTAAACGAGTTGCGAAGTACGTTTCCGCTACATTTCCTCTGCGCTTGACGCACACGCAGAGCCATCTTGCGGCAAACACAGTAGACCCCCCTCCTCGCAATGTGCGGCGCTGCCCCGACACATGGCGCGCCACTCGCGCGCTTCTCCCCTTCGTCTCGTGAAGAGCATGCCGAGCGAATGAGTGGGCGGTGCGAACGGGGTATGATAACGCTACCGCGTTCCACTCTTAAAGGCGAAGCTTAAGCGTCTTCAATTTTTACAATTGCTAGTAGGTACAGCGGGACGCGGTGCTCGACGTTTCGGCGCAGGCGCAAGTAAGAGCGGTTGCCACAGAGAAAATCTGTGGCAACCGCTGTGAAAATCTGTGGCAGCGGCGACGCTGCGTCGCCGCTGCTGTGTCCGAGGTTCGGCCCACTGTTGACTTGGTCAGGGCGGCGAGGTGACCGAGGCGCCTGGATCACCCGGCCGCGTTTTTAGAATTGCTAGTAGGTTCAGCGGGGCGTGGTACTTTTGACGGAGCTCTACGTTTCTGCGCAGGTGTAAGAGCGGGCGCGAGAGAGAAAATCTGGGGGCTTTTTCTCCTTGAATATGTGATTCTGCCTAGGCACTACGGAGGATGTTAGCGCGCGTTGTATTCGTTTGTCCCCAAACATGCCGGCATTGCGGAGTGCGGTCGAGTGTGTTTATGCTCAACCGCTGGCTGCCCGCGCGGTGAGGCAGTGCGCGCGGACGCCCCTTGGTAGTCGCTGTGTCTAAAGGGGCAGTGTTCTGACTGGTGTTCTATAAGTCGCGGGTCGCTTTTTCGTCGCGACGATAGATTGGATTTTTACAAGCACTGCTCCAGGAGGGCACATGTAACCGGCACACGGCGGCCTCAGGGGAGCACCTGAGGTTATAATAAAGCAGGCGGCGCAGGATCTCCAGGGCACCCGAGGGGTAGCGGGGGGATCAAAGCTGGAAGCAGAGCGGCCCGTGGGTTCGGGCCCTGGAGGCCGAAGCGTGCCAGGGGGTTTTCACATAAAAAAATCGTTTGTCCGCGATAGCGGACAGCCGATCTGAGACACCCCTGGCACGCGCAGGCCTCAGCGAGCTCCAATCCACGGACCAGTTCGGGTTCTAGCTTCGGTGTCCTGGAGGCGCCGCCAATAATGCGAAATAATGACACCTTGTTACAAGTAGTAAAAAACACGATTGAGTAAATATAATTACGTCCAGCCGCCAACTTGTGACGCTAAGTTCAGCACTACCGCGCCCCACGACTTTTTTCAATATATGCGGCCCGGGCTCTATCTACTACGGTTGCTACTGCTCCCACAGAAACATATATGTTATTTACAAATCGGGAGTCAATGCCTACTGCTTCACCTATTTTACAGCGCCGGCAGCCAGCGTCCTACCGTATACAGACTTGATCCCGCTACGCAATGCCGGCACGCCTAGGGCAAACGCCTACAACACGCGCTAGGAAACCTCCTCGGTAGTGCCTAGGCAGAGTCGTACATTCAAGGAGCAAAAGCCCCCGGATTTTCTCTCTCGCGGCCGCTCTTACTCGCGCCTGCGCACAAACGGCTGGCGATCCCTCAAATGAACGTCTCGTCGGTCGGCTACATGGCGTAGATACTGCCGCCGCCGCCGGGTGCCGCCACGAGTCCATTGGCTAAGCGCACTGCGGCTCCGCTGAGAGCAACCGCGTTTGGCTTGTATTTAGCAAAATGATAGATATGTAAGCTAGTTGGTAATGCATTATTAGAAAAACTTAGAGCGCCATAAAAACACAGGACATAGAAAAAGAAACGCAGCACAGGCGCTGTAGTCTGTTTTTCAACGACCTGTGTATTTATAGCGCTCTAAGTTTTTATAATTACGTTTAGCGCGTCGAGGCACCAAAAGTGGAAGTCGTGGCGTCTACATTAACATCCAAAATGAAATTTGTAGCGCGCTACGGTGACATTTAGAAGGCGGAGCGTTGTGGGCACTCCCCACGGCGCCGCATCCTTCGCACTGCAAGGCATTGATGAAGGAGCGGGAGCACAGCAGAGGCCATGTTTGCAGGGGCGGTGCCAGGATTTTTTACTGGGGGGGGGGGGGGGAGGCGGGGAACCCTCAACAAGTCAGTTCCTTCGAAGAGCGGGGGCAGGGAGGCGGGGAACTTACGCGTTGTGTTTTGACTATGTTTAACTGGGCTGAAGGCCTTCTAAACGCATCATTGTGAATAAGCTATTCCAGCATTGCAGTAAGATATTAACTAAAATTTAGCATATTCACGCAGCAGTGCTTCTGCTAAGAAAATGAAAATTTATGTAATACATGGTACAGCACGTACATAAAAAACAGTAGTCAATTAAAAAAGAAAACAGGCACCCAGCAGCGACAAAATAACATCAGTGAACTAGATCGCAATATAGCTACAAAAGAGTATATTTCACAACAGGAGAGAGAACTAACGGCACTAAGCAATGTGTATATCAATTCCAACTTTGGTGAAGACGCGCTAGATTACAAAACTAAAATAATAATACACTCTTGTGGCGCCAACTGGTGATTCTAAATGCTGACAATGGGAAAAAGAATGACAAAAAGGTATATAGGAAAATAATAACAAAACCAAATATAAGAGAGGAGAGAACTGCAAAAATAGAGCACGCAGTAGGCATTTCAGTCAGTGTCACATTTTATCATGCAGTACAGCAGGTTTCACAAATGCAAATAACTACTCTCCTACTATACACTGTTCACTACACAAGCTAGGCCACCGACGTGGCCTTGGACAGCACCCTGCATGGAGTCTTTCAAACTGCGAAGCTTGAATTACCTTCGTTAGCTATTGAACGTGCACACAGGCTGGGTAAATTCTGCGAAGGAAAAAATCGGCCCATCATTGCTCGCTTCAATTCTTTTAAATACCGCCAAGCTGTGCGAACGTTGCTATATCTAAAGACTTTTCCCGTACTGTCCGTGATAAGCGAAAGAAATATGGGCGTATGCCAAACAAAACAGCGAAGAAGGCTTGAAACCAGTTCTGCAGAAGTTTGATACGCTTCACTTGGGAAGCAGGCGCTTTCAATGGGACAGTAAAGCCGGCGTTGCACGGGAGCAATGACAAAGTACTGGTAATGCTGCGATGTGCCCTGTCAGAGTTCTGTTAGTGAACTGCCGCAGTGTAAAAAATAAAGTTGATGATTTTCACTTTTTTCTTCGTACCATCCAACCGACCATTGTTTTGGGAGCAGAATCTTGGCTTGACCCGACTATCGCAAGCACTGAAGTATTTCCGCACACGTACGAGTGTTTTCATCGAGGCCGCTGTGCATAAGGCGGAGGGGTGTTTATTCTTGACCATAATGGCATCTCGAGCGTGCTAATGGGATTTCCGGATAATGAAACTGAATCGATTTTTTTTATAGTAAGGCTGCCGAATGGGAAAACAATTGTTCTTGGGTCATTGTATAGGCCTACTGGTCCTTCTGTAGAACCAATAGTTCATTTATCCAATGTTCTTGAAGCTATTAACAATGAATGCCTTGTTCTAGGGGGGACGCACTTTCCGGATATTGACTGGTCAGCTGGGGAACCAAGGGATACTGCTCGAGGGAGCCTATGCTCAACTTTCTTTGATATTTTAGATCAGAACACTTTCTATCAGTATGTGCACGAGCCATGGCGCACTGACGGAACAGGTCACGTACTCGACCTTTTGCTCTGTAACGTACCTGATGTTGTATACAATTTACGGGTGTTACCAGGTTTGAGCGATCACAACGCTGTTCTAGCAGATTTATCAGTTCTGTATGTGACGGTTGCAAAAACACCTAGTCGAAAGGTTTATGCCTACATCAGGGCCAACTACGAGGCGATTGGCGCTGCTTTCGAGTCGTTCTTTCCAACTTTTGATGCATTCGCAGATAATCTAGATATCGAACAACTGTGGAATTCTTTCGAACTGAAAATGTTTGAACTACGTGAAGCTTTTGTCCCATCACGAGTTAGTAGGCGAGCTCGAGACAAACCCTGGTTTAGCACAGAGTTACGTGCCCTTGTTCGACGACAGCGACGAAATTATCAAAGATACAAGGCGTCCAATTCGGCCAGAGCATTTGGCCTTTCTGAAAGCAATAAAAATTGAATTTAGACAAAGGTCCAACATCGCTAAGGACTTGTATTTTTTTAATGTAGGAGAAAGGCTTGTCATGGATACCAAAGAATTTTGGAGGTATATGAAGCGTAATGGCAAGGACAACAGATCGATACTTGCTTTGAAAAATGAGGAAACAATTATTCGTGATAATGAGTCTAAAGTTGAAAATTTTAGCCTTTATTTTTCATCTGTGTTTTTGGTGTCTAGCTCACGTACTGTCTGTTTTGAATTACCTGCTGAAATTGACCGCATGCAGGAAGTCACCTTTTGTGTCGATGGTATCCGTAAATTATTAAAAGATGCATCCAGGCTAAGGCATGCGGCCCTGATGACATTCCTGCCGCTATCATAAGGAATTGTGCGGACGCGTTATGCTTTTATTTCACCTGGTTGTTCCAGAAGTCCCTCAATGAAGTCGGCATGCCTGATGATTGGAAATCAGCGCGAGTCGTGCCCATACATAAGAGTGGGGTGCGAAACTCCGTTCAGAACTACATGCCCGTCTCCTTAACTAGTATAACCTGCAAAATTATGGAGTATGTAATATACAATTGCGTTATGGCCCATTTAACTAAGCATAATCTCCTAAGCCAACATGATTTCAGGCGTGGTTTATCTTGCAATACACAGTTGGTAGAGTTTATTCACGATTTAGCCTCGGCAGGTGATAAGCAACAAGTTGTGGACTGCGTTTTCTTAGATTTCCGTAAAGCATTTGATGTCGCACACAGTCTCCTACTCTCCAAATTAAAAGCATATAACTTGGATGGTAAAATAATAGCGTGGATTGCCGAATATTTGTCATTGCAGAAACAGGCTGTTGTTCTGAACGGTATATCCTCGCAGTATGCATCAGTTACGTCGGGAGTTCCCCAAGGCTCAGTGTTGGGGCCACTATTGTTTTTGTTGTACATTAATGATATTTCAACTGGTATACAGTCTTCATTCAGGATGTTTGCCGATGATTGTGTTGTTTATATAGTCGTAGATGCCATTTCCTATTCACAAATCCTGCAAGTTGACTTAAATACTATAGCAGACTGGTATGTGCGTTGGGGTTTCTCATTAAATATAAATAAGGCTGTTCACATCAACTTCACAAGAAAACGTGCTAATCATCCTTATAGGTATAGAATTCATGATTTAACTCTAACATAAGCAAGTAATTTAAATATCTAGGTGTTTTTTTTTTACTTCTGATTTACGATGGAACAAGCATGTTAACTATATTGGAAATAAGGCAGCATTAGTTTTGGGATTCTTGCGGCGCAGTTTTAGTCATTTACCGAGTAACTTAAAAACGCAGTTGTATTTCAGTCATGTACGTCAGTCATGTACTTGAATTGAACATGTACTTGAAGTCATGTACGTCAGTCATGTACGTCAGTCATGTACTTGAATATGGATGTGTTTGTTCAGGACTCTTGTTCCGAATGATTGTGCTGCTGGAGAGTCGTGGCTGTTAATTGCGCAGAGGAGCACAATTTCCCGAGAGAATTAACGCACGTGTGCTAATCGGTTCTGCCGAAGAAGTTCCCAGCGGTCATTCAATACAGACGCCCGGTTTTGGGGCAGCCTGTAAATCTGCTAACTTGATTCAGGCAAGGAAAATATTTTTTTTGACAGTCTCACCATGTCTGCAACCCATAAAACGTTAAATAGAAAAAGAACCGCGACTTCAGACGGAACGTAAGACGAAGAAGTGGACCGGACGAGCGCGCGTTCGCTCGTCCTGTCCACTTCTTCGTCTTGAACCATTAAAACTGGGTGCCCAATGTGGTGCCACACTTACCTTCTTCAACGAACACAACAGATCTACAAATTATCTCCGCGTGTTTGTGAGACATGCCGTTCCTTTAATTGCTTGATTATTGTCCTTATGATACTGCACCGGGTAACTGAAAGCAGTCGTTTATAATGCAGAAGATGCTTAGTTGAGCGGACGTACAGTTTGGAACGACATTAAATTTAGGTGTGAAATATAATGTTAGCGCAACGTGTATTTCTGAGGAATCGGGCTCGAAAATAATTTCTTTCGTTTACACCCCTGAAAAAAAAAAAACCGAAGAACGCAGCTACCTCCTTTTTTTTTATTTCTTTAAGTGAAAAAAAGATTCTGGCGTTTTACGTCTTGCGATATGATTGAAGCACCCTGTTTTCAGTTCTCTTTACCTGGGGTTCTTTAACGTGCACCTAAACAGAAGTACACGAGTGATTTTCCATGTCGTTCCCATCGAATTCCGCGACCTGGTTTGAACCCATGAGCTCGAGTTTAGCAGCGCAACGTTATATCCACTATGTGGCCACTAATTAGGCTACCGCGCCACCTTTTTTTTTTTCGTTGTTGTTGTTAAGTATGGACTGGACAAAAATTTCACACGGCTTACGGTCAAAAGATTAGCATATATACAGGGTGTTTCAGCGAACACTTTCAAAAATCTTTAAAAGTTGCCTGTGGCAGATATCGCAATTCTAGTTCATGAGCTGCTCTGCTCGAAGCGGCGGAGAATACTTGCACAAAAAATTGAGATGCAAAATATAATAATTAATAAAAATTCACTAAGGTTGTAACTAATTACATTATGACCCATATTGCGATTTATAAATTATAGCCGTGGAGTTCGCTAGGCGGATCCACTTGGAACAAATTTTCAAGATGACACCAGTTTCGAGATATAAATTCCCGAACTTTGCGGAGAAATGCATTGGCGTTCCAGTTAATTTAACAACACGTCGTTTCATACACTGAGCACACAAGTAACTGGAACGCAATGTTCGGGAAATTATATTTCGAAACTTGTGTCGTCCTGAGAATTCGTTCCAAGTGGATCCGCTTTGCGAAGTCAACTGCTATAGAATTTGTAAATTGCAATATGGTTCATAAGATGATTAGCTAAACAGTTAATTAGTGAATTCTTGTTATTTAGTCAATTTTGAATTTCATTTTTTTCTTCTTTTTTTGCAAGTAGTGTCCGCCGCTTCTAGTAGACCGGCTCATAAACTAGAATTGAGCTATCTGCCAGAGGCAACCTTTAAACAATTTTGAAAGTGTTCGCTGAAACACCCTGTATAACCTACTACCAGGCACGTACCCGAGATTTTTTTTTTCGGGGGGCGGGGGGGGGGAGCAATCAAAGGTAACTTTACTTTGCAAATGATGGGAGAGGGTTGTACATTTTCTAGTACAAATGTGAATAACCCCCACCATTCGCCATAAAGACGCGTAAACCCCCAAAAGAGAGATGAAATAAGGTGTATCTCACAGGTACGTCTGTGAGATACACCTCTCCTTTACTTGGCGAACAAGGAAACACGTCAGATGGGCTCACGCAGGAAAGAAGCGTAAAATAAAGATGACTGTAATAGAATACAAATTAAAAAAAAAACAGCAGTTGGCAACCAAGGCACACGGACCGCGCGGGGTTGTGTTGCTCCGCCAGCCAATCACAGAAGCAAACAAAATCTTCGTCATGCGGCCTTTTCAAAATGGCGTCGTACTTGATACCTCGATCCGGAGCGTCTGCTGTTCTTGAAGATCCTTTTCATCGGTGGAAGCAATAAGGTGTGCAACAGACATGGACAAAGTGTATGTAGTCTGAGCATTTCACTCTTCAAGAGTCTGCGGTACAGTTCATTTCACTGCTGAACCCGTTTTACTCATGAAACTTCACTGCCAACTGAAGTGAAACTTGACATTAAATAGTTGCAGCGAAACAAGCATTTTATTTCATTTCAATAAAGAATTAGGCTTTCGCCATTCCACTATAGTAGGCAAGGGAAAACGCATAAAATTACACGCTAATAATTTGATTTTTGTGGTTACCGTTATTTGGGTAACAGGAAAAGTTTGAAGTATGAATTATTTGCAGCCTCGCGGAGGAACAGTGGCCGGCGGTTATAAGGGCGTGGGCGGGGCTTCACTGCAGACTTAAGTTGCATCCGACTATAGTAGCATTTTTTGAATTAGCTCTGGAAGAATTATAGAGAAATATATATTTGCGGAATAATCACAGATTATTTTGGAACCCTTGTTTGCTGATCTACCAAGTGCCCGAACCGACTCATATTGTTATTTGGGAAGTTACGTACCGATGCGTGGCCTCCAGTCCCGTACAATTAACCGCGTAGAGCGCAGGACGCTGCGGTTCTAGACGCATTGCGTCCAGCGCGGAAGGTTAGAAAAGCACCCACATAAGCACAGCAGAGAAGTGGCTACGTCAGCCGGCTCAACTGATGACTGTAGAGACGTTATTCAGAATACACGGAATTATTCTCACTTCCGGCGCCGTTTTCTCTGCTTCCTTTTTAAATAAATAGATGTTGATCCATAAATATTTGCATAAAGAACGGTTGAACTTGTTACTTTTAGCTTTTCCTTCCTGTTTGTCTGTTGCCTTGGTTCTCTTCCCCTTAGTATATCACTTAATTTCTCGACTCCTTGCGACTCCTGTTTCCACTTGCCAATTTTGCTCGAAAATTGCTGTACAATTAGGAAAACCAGACGAGGTAACGGGTGACAGTCATATTTCTTATAGGTTTAAGGGTTATTGCATATGGTTTGATGATGGACGTTGCCTCATATTATTTTATTTTCCACCTAATCTAACCGATATCGCGGGTATACTGTTCCAAGGATCTGCCAGCGTCGCGGCAAGCCGTCACTCGAGGAAATAATGAAGCGAAAGGAAATGTTAAACTCAACTGGCGTTTTCTCCGACCGCAACTCTTACCACGACCAGCTGACCATGAACCGAATCCCTTTCCTGTTCCCTGGATCATTTTAAACAAAGAAGGTTCAACTAACGAAGCAATAGCGATGCGCGTAACCGTTGAATAGATGGTGACAAGTGCGCGCATCGCGAGTTAATTGCTTGGGCACCGAATCGATGAGAAAACTGGGCTTCACACCTCAGGAGATGCCGATAACTGCCGCCATCCAAGAGTAGTGAAAAAGGCAGCAAGATGTTACCGCCTAATAGCTGTCAAGTCTCAACATTGATTCGACGGAGCTTTAGGAATGTGTGTGAGTAGTTGTGGCGTGGGTGGAGCCCCCCCCCCCTCCCCCGCCTCCTGGTACGTGCCTGCCTACAACTGTTTTCGGCGCCCGAGGTCCGACCGCAATAAAATAACCCTTACCAATTACTCCGCATTGTGTTACGCGAGGAAGACGGAAACATGAATTTCCGGAATGTTGCACTGCAGCTTTTTTTTTTTTTTCTATAAGAATATTTTGTGTAAATCTGAGTACAGGGCACCGGATGGGGCAGATAAGCGTATGCTTTATTTGTTTGAAGTGGCAAGCAGGAAGTTTCATATGTTTTTCCGTCTGCCTTTCGCAAGACCTACCGATGGAAAACTATATGCACAAAAATACACACGATGGATAAACGCTGCTTGAAGATCAAGAAAAATATTTGCTCTCCAAAGGAAACCGTAGAATAACGTAGTAGAATGAAAGCCGACACTGCGACTACAATGCGCGCGCAATCACCTAGCGTCATTTAAAAAAATAAATAAAACGAAATAAAGAAGAGAAAGAAAGCATCTATTCCTAAGGCGTAAATACATATCATATCCAATTATAAACACCATTTGAGCGATCTGAATGCATATACCAGCGCGCCAAGTAGTACGAATGACCCTTCCGAGAAGTATCGCCGGCAGTTTCCAACGGCGCGACCTTGATGCGGCCCAATCCACTTAAGGTCCACTTCGATTGCAGCGCCGCCGCAGTGTTTTTCGTTGTCTCGCGCCTGACTGCAAAGCGCGCACCGCCCCGGCCGCTCGACCCACTCAACCGTATTCTAGAACCCTCTAGCGATACTTTTTTTTTTTTTTGGTGACCTTAGGCTTGGGTAGGGTAGTGTCCCTGTATATGCTCCCATAGGGAGCAGAGTTGCGCCTACCTTTTCTTTTCACTGCTCATGCTGCTACTCGCCGAGCGGCATCACGTAGTCTAAAGCGACGTCAAATGTTCTGTCGCGCTGCAGAGAAGCCAACTTCACGGACGTGACGCCATTTTTTTCGTGACGTTCAATGCCTCAACACCGCAATCTGCAGCTTCCGTAACACGCGTTTCATGACACGTAAAGTCATGAATGACATAACGTGAGATGCATGACATGACATGCGTGACATGACAAACGCGCATATGACAGAAATGCAGACATGACATACCTGTACATAACGTGAATGACGTAGCCTATATGGAATGCTATTCATGTCATGATATGAATGGCATGTACGCATGTCATGACAAGGGTTACATGAATACATGTTACTACGAATGGCATGCATGCACGCATGCATGACATGAATGACGTGTCACCGCTTGAATGACGTGTGAATGACATGACGTATAAATTATTTATTTATGAATTGTAAATTAATGGTGTAAATTATTGTAGTTTCGAAGAACGAGCGTTGAAAAAAAAAAGCTAGAACTGTGTGTGTGTGTGTGTGTGTGTGTGTGTGTGTGTGTGTGTGTGTGTGTGTGTGTGTGTGTGTGTGTGTGTGTGTGTGTGTGTGTGTGTGTGTGTGTGTGTGTGTGTGTGAGAGAGAGAGAGAGAGAGAGAGAGATATTAATCTATTTGTATGTTTTGTGCTCTTGCAGGGAGGAAACGCGTGATGTGGTCGGTGCCTTGTTTCAAGGTCTGCAAGATCAGCTGCTGAATCTTGTCGACCGACGCTTTGAAGAACTGAAAGTTGAAATGGTCCAAAAACTGGACGGGAAAATTCAAGAAATGGAAGACCGTATAAATGCACGCTTCGATGCCATCATAGATGCTCTTCAGGGTCAAGAGGAGGACGAAGAAATATTTGAACAGCCTGAGGAAGGCTCTGTTTGAGAACGCTGCTTCAGTGCGCGCTTGTGTGTGGCTGTGTGTGGCTGTGTGCGAGGATCGGAACTGCTTTATTTATTGTGGTGTGTTGGCGTTGTGGATTGCCTAGTGTTGTACAAAATGCTTCGTTTAAGCAGCTGGCCGAAGTTGCATGACGAAGTTTATTAGAAACACGCTCGCTAGTTTACCCGTATTCTTGTATGCACCGCCAACTTGGCACGTTTCCGCATTTTGGTTGTCTCCTTGGTGTAGTGTAATACGTTTGCTGATGATGGCGTGCCACCCTCTAGCAGTGCAACGTTTTCGGGTCATTAATTTTTTTTACCAAAGTAGCGCTAAAATTTCACCTTATTCTATTATATTCACCTGGCGCTTTGGGCACATGTTGGCCGGCTCGTGCTCAGTCTCTGAACGTCATTGGCCTGTACACTTCTGGCGCTTTCGAGTGGACGAGGAGGATCGAGCGTCTTTTAATTTAAAAAAATCTGGCAGACTCTATCGACTCGGATTCCATTAACTCAATTACTGCTAACAGTAGGTATGGGCCCTCGACTCTTTAATGCGCTCAGAAACTGCCACATGAGTTAGAGAACACATTTTAGGAGGCGGTCCCACGCTGTTCTGGAACCACAAGGGACGACACACATCGTACGCGGTCATGATTATTTTCTAGCTTATTTGCGATCATCTGCCTGGTGTTTTCAGGCGGCCTTTAATGGGTCCTCTTCGAGTTGCTGCAACATATTAAAGGGCCCCTCACCAAGCCTCATTGCAAATGTTGGTTGTATACACTTGAAGTTAGTGAGACGCCGTCGAGGGAGCGTATTCTTTCTTTTTTTTTCAAATCGGTCCATTATTGGAGGGGGTAGAAGAAATCGAACTGTGCGCTCCCACTTCGTCTCGACCAGCGATCTCTAGCAGCGTTCCGCCCTTCCCTTCCACACCGGTGCCGAGGGAGCCGCGTCACGTTTGCTTCATGAACCCCGTTGCTTTTTAAAGGGATAAGCATTAGAATTCGCTGTGGAAAAAAGATGTATGAAGTGTGGGAAGCCAGTCACGGTGTGTGTGTGTGTGTGTGTGTGTGTGTGTGTGTGTGTGTGTGTGTGTGTGTGTGTGTGTGTGTGTGTGTGTGTGTGTGTGTGTGTGTGTGTGTGTGTGTGTGTGTGTGTGTGTGTGTGTGTGTGTGAACGAAAAGAAAGACAGGAAACCGAGGGGACCGATTTTTATTAGTCATGTTAATAGAAGCCAGCAATGACACCAAGGACAGATAGGGGAAATTATCATGGATATACAGGGTGTCCCAGCTAACTTGGACCGAGATTTTAAAGATACCCAAGAGCTCTAGAGAAATCGTACCGACTGCATTGTAGCCGTAGTCGTATTCACTTACAGCCAGCATTTTTTTTTCATCACGAAGTATTACTTAATTTTAATTAGTGAACTTCTTAATTGTTGTTTGAATCGCAAACATATCATTTACCAAGTTGTAGGGCACCTTAAGTAACCTCCGAATCAAGCATTTATTTCGTACTGAAGTGGTCCTGTTTTTTTCCAAAGAAAAAGTCCGCGAAATACGAAAAAGATGCCGCTACTCAAGCACCTACAAGCAACCACTGAAAGATGTACGGCTGCATTCTCTTATCGCCGCATCGTACAAGGCTCCGCAACGCTTATCAATGCGTCAGCGGCGTGTTCTCTTGATGCCGTGACCATCACCTAGCGTGAAGCCCTGTATTGAGCGGCCGCCGCTGGTAAAGCCGTGTATCCGTGGCTGTTCACTTGTGAGCGCTTGAGTAGAGGCGCGCGAGCGCCTATCTATTTCGTATTTTGAATGTTTCGCGCGCTTTTGTTTTTTCTCGGAAAAACCAACGAGGCAAAGCTGAGCACTAAACAAATGCTTGATTGTGAGGTTATTTGAGGTGCCCAACAACGTTGTAATCGATATGTTTGCCATTCAAGCAATAATTAAAAAGTTCACTAATTAAAAATAATTAATCAATAATTCGTGATGAAAAAATACTGGCCGTAAGTACATACGACTGCGGCTACTATGCAGGCGGTACGATTTCTCTAGAGCTCCTGGTTATTTTTAAAATATTCGTCCAAGTTAGCTGGGACACCCTGTATATAGTGCAACAGATGGTGCTCTGTGGTGGACCATCGTAAGTTGCACCTCTGGCTCGCAGAGCGGCTCCCTTGAAGGGAAGTGCGCGCGGCCTTCTATGTGAGATTTCCACCGCTTTTGCGCCACGCAGCCATTTCACAGTTTGCAGGCACCATCGTCACCGGGTGACCTACGCGCAGCGCTTGTTTCTTTGCAATGCCCAAAGCTGGTGAGGGACCCTTTTCGAATCAGCCCCACGGATCCGCGTGACCTATATTGCAAAACCGTCGTTGGTCAAGATTGTATTTTTTTTCTTTTTCGAAAATATTTAAGAACATAAGGCTTCGATTCTCTAAGATTCTACACTGTGTATAGCACACTGGCATAGATGGGATGCTCCTCGCTCCAGTAAGGCGTCACGCTGGATGGTACATCACGGGAAAGTAAATATGTTGACGAATGTGGTGGGGCCCTAAGTCCGCAACATACGAGTCGAGCGTGTAGAGTGAAATCAGGTTCAATACCCGCCGTGGTTGCTTAGTCGCTATGGTGTTGGGCTGGTAAGCACGAGGTCGCGGAATCGAATCCCGGCCACGGCGACCGCATTTCGATGGGGGCGAAATCATTCGTGTACTTAGATTTAGGTGCACGTTAAGGAACCTCAGGTGGTCCAAATTTCCGGAGCCCCCCACTACGGCATGCCTCATAATCAGAAAGGTTCAGCGAGATAAAAACGGTAAAAGTAAACTAGGAAAAAGGATGTCGGCCATGTCTGGCTTTGTCGTCGTCTGCTTTTATTGAAAATGGAAAATCGCCGTTCACAGCGCTTTTCATGATTGTTCAGCGAGTTACCCTGCCCGCGTATCGTGCATATCTTTCGGCAGGCAGTATAGACGGACGACGCACAGGAGACCCAACTTCGTCGCTCCTTCAGCAAGACGGGTTTTTTTTTGGTTTTTTTTAGTGCACTGAAGTCTGATTCAGTTGGCACGTTTGAAATCGCCGTTAAAAAAAAACAAAAGTGGTAGTGAGAGGGGGTACTGAGGCAGTATCGAGATTTACGATCACTTTTGGAATCTACCTTACAGATAGGCAAAACGGCTCACTTCCACTTAGGTGAGCGGCTCGGAACGACTCGGCTCTTTGAATTGAACCGGCTAATTTGTACGGCTCACCGGTTCACTTAAATCTGGAGCCTGTGTTACGCATAGTCTAGCTATTTGGCTTTGAAAAATAAATTGTAAATGCGTTGCTAGAATGAGCGTGTTATGGGCATTTTGGCTATGCTTGGTGACTTTAGTAATTTATTGTTTTAAAGGCGCGAAATTTTCACATCAATTAAATTTTATTTTCCTAAATTGGCGATAGAATGCTTGTGATACTGTAACCGATATGCCAATGACTAGGCGGCATTCACTGGCGCCTCGCCGTGCTGACGACCGCTGACGCAAGTGCGGCGCTGGCAAAACGCGAGCGTTCATGTACAGTGCAAGCGAATGTTCGGAAACCGTGATGCTTGCGCGATCTTGCTTCTCTGAGGGGCCGTGAGCCAGTGAGGTGAGCGGAGCTACACTGGCTGCACTCTAGCGGAGCGGGGGGGAGAGCGACGGCAGAGGACAGAACCAGACCGGCAGCCGAGTTAGAGCCGAGCTAATTGGAACGAACGTGGTCGAACGATTGGAACGCAGAAAAAGACCGAGAATTGCCGAAATCGCACCCAGAAAAGCCGGGCCCGACACGGTTTCCTCTCTAAAAAACCGCCGCTCACTTTCACTGAACCATGGCTGACTCGTTATTTAAAAAGGAGCGACTCAAAAGATCCGGCTCACTCCTCGCTCCTGAGCGACCCATCTCTACTTTAGTCTCGTGTAGCACTATCAGCGTTTCCTTTGTGTGTGTACCGATGCAGCGGTTCTTTGCTGGAGTTGCCTGTCTATTGTGAACCATGTGCCTTCGGGACAAACAAAGCGAGAAGCTTGACAACAATGTGAAGATGAGATCGTTTGTGCAAGTTGTTGCTTTAAAAACATCAAACTGGACATATACGTGAAGACGCAACCCATGCACTGGTATTTTATCATGTCATACAGTCTTTGAGCTCCTGAAGACAGCGGTTTGTAGATGCGTCTGCGCACGGACGGAAGTACTGCATAAGTAAATGTGCCTTATTCTACGCTATCTTTTTTAGCCGTCGTGGCCTTATTGCACTGCTAAAGTTTAAGTGCCAAACAAGATTTCATAGGATTTTACAGTCACCCGCAATAAAGTGTTTTTTAGCATGGAATACCTTCTCTTATTCACATCCTTTCCACAGCACCTTCAAAACACACTGAAACCTGGAATCGACTCCCGGGCCCAGATATCGTGATATATATATATATATATATATATATATATATATATATATATATATATATATATATATATATATATATATATATATATATATATATATATATATTAATGCGAATAACGTTCTCGACATTGTCAGACCATTTTTCTTCCCGACCATCTACAAAAAAAAAAGAAAAAGAAAGTAGTTGACCCCAGTTTCAGAGGGATCAGTTATAGCACAAAAGTGAAACGTGTATTCTAGAAGCAGTGGGGTAGCGTCGTTGCACATTCACGAATACAAATCCACAGATGTGCTCAGTCTTTAATTAATCACAGTTTCGCTCAAAGGGCGAAGCAGTCACAGCGACAGCAAGCACGCGAGGTTTGTGCTGCTGCTGCGCAATGTAAACAGCACCTCGGAGGTTACCGGACGTTGTAGGTATATCCGACGTGATGGTGAGTCTGTCAGCACTCGGCGCATGGTGCGTTTTACGTGAGCGAAAATGCGACGCCAGCCAAACTGCCTCGCCGCCGCGAGAGCACCTGCACGCGACACGAAGGAAATGAAAACGCGGTGTGGACCTTCCGTGCATCTTGCACGATGAAAAATTTGGTGAGTTGTTATGGCTCCATGGTTGCAACAGCGCGACTAGACACGGACAGAGCAAAAGGAGGAGAGGGCACAGCGCCCTGTGGTGTCCCTTCCTTTGATCCTTTGACTCGATGTGTCTGTGTGTCGCGCTGTTGCAACGACGGAGCCGTGCATCTTCATGACAGACCACGTCTCGTATTTTTTATGATCGCAATCGCGTTCGTCCAAGAGGACATGGCGCTGCTCGAGTTCAGTGATGAGAACCTTGTTAAAGGTAACTTTGTCCATGACAAATGTCGCGACAGTGGAAAACGAGAAGCACGATGCGCATGTATCGAAACCAGAAAACGCACGCCGTCCCGCCCGCCCGCCGACCGACGTGTTCCGCCGAGATGATGTGCGGAGGGCAAATGATCTGGTGGCATTATCTGACCGTCTCTCTCTATGCATCACAAAATGGCAAAGTAATGCCATTTCGCGCGATGCCAGGAAATTAATGTGACGGTGATTGCCTGGCGTACGTACATGGGACACATCTTCAGCTGCCCAGCTTCAAACACTCTTGTTTAAAATATGGGCCTATCCCGGAGGTAGTGAAGCCTAGGTGAGCCTAACCTGAAAGAAATGCGAATAGCATTCTTGGCATAGTCAAATCAGTTTTACTTTCGACTATCTATCTAGCCAAAAAATATGGGCCGATTCCGAAGACAGTGCAGTCTAAAAATGTCGGCCTAACCTCGTTCACGGCTATTTTCAATTAAAAATGCCAACTCTCCCGTAATCGAGAAGACGTAAGCATACGGGCAAAACAGATTGGTTGGAGATGATGCTAGCCACAATCTTAAAATGGGTGTAGTACATGTTCGCAACGGCACACCACACCGCACCACGCCATACTGTGCACTGGTCCATACGGACGCTGCCCAGCTAGAAGAAAACCGGCTGAAGGCGGCACGATAGGCAGCGAAAGACGTCAGGGAGACAGAGCGCACTGCCCAGCTGAAAGAAGGAAACCACCTGAAGGAGGCGCCGTGCAGCGTGGCGCCATCTCTCGAACTGACGCGAACCCGCGCCGCTGAACTCACGGACCGCTGGCGTTCAAAAGAGCACATGCAACCCTGTATCAGCGCCACGGTGGAAGATATCGTGATCCATCGTGATCAACGCCAAAAGATGACAATGAAGTGTATGGTTCCCTGTATCTGCCTATTGAAGGTCGCCCATTGGAAATGACAAATAAAACTTCAGCGTACTAGAAGTTACAGCTTGAGTAATATTTTTATCAAACAGGAAGGAATCAATATTTTTTGTCACTTGTTTGGGCAGTAACTAGCGTATGTAATGCGATCTTGTACAAAGGGTTCGGTGCCCGGATAATATCGTTTTGTTCTCGCAACTTGCCCGGATAACGGCTCTGGCTTTTGGCTCAAGGTCACTTGAAGGTCGCCGACAACGGGAGCTAAAGGCATTTCATGTTTAAAAAATTCACCGACGATTAATATACTCCCTTATGCGAAATTTGATCGCAGCTGTATAGACGTCCGCACGCCAAGTTTCATCCTAGACGCCGGCGCTCGTTTCTCCCCTGGCAAAACGAAGGGCGACGCGCGGTCTGCTAGCCCGGCCGTGGTGTACGTTTCCGCCGTTTCCCTTCAAGGTTGCGCCCGCGCTTAGCTCGCGCTGCGCGCGAAACGTCTTGTTTACGACGGCACTTCTTCAGATGACGGGGAATTATTGTGTTAAATGCCACAACAGCAATGTAAACACGAAAGGGCGATGCCACCAGTGAAATTCTGCCGATTCACAAGAAAATGGTACGAAAAAAGCAGTTGACAGACATGGATTACTGCGGTGCGCCGAACAACGTAAACAACTGGCAAAAGAAGCGATCTCGTTCATTGATCACTCGTGAGTGTATGACCGTTTTTACATGTAATCCACATGAATTTCATGATTACTGGACATATAATCCTTTTATTCAAATAAAAACTAAGTTGTTAGACCAGCGCTTGGCTTGTCTTTCTCGTGTTTCGTTTGTGCGTGCGCTGCTCGAGAATGGAAACCACTTCTGTTGCATGCACTAGCAGTGGTCGGAGTTCACGCGCGCCGAGAATTTGAATATGTGAACGATGCATTGAACATGACCGGAGTTCATTCTTTCATTCACCACTGCACTGATCGATCGCGTTACTGGACGATACACGCCCGCGCCATGGTCACGCCGGCATTGCTGAAGCAGAAATTATTACTAATGCTTTAAACTTCCGTCTATTGACCACTGTGCGAAAATTGGGGGTGCATAGGTCGTCACGGTCACGGTATCGCGGTGGAAAGCGCCGCAAATGCCATGGCTCGAGTCTTTTGTTGTGCTCAAAAAAAAGAAGAAAAAAAAACGATTAGCCTCCCATTGTGGGTACGCAGCGCGACCGTGAAAACTGAACGGTTTTGGAGTGGGGGCTTTGCATGATCACTGGACAATTTTCCCCCGAGGTGTACAGCCGTGAACTTGCAAAACGAGAGTTTTTCGGCGCGCTGTTGTCGGCGACACTGTTCTAATTGTACGGCTCGAGCGTCGGTGTTCGCGCACCGTCGCGTCGGCGCCATTGACAAATGCCTAGGAACAAAATTCAATGACCCTACCACGCATTTAGACCGTTTGTCTAAAGTCGGATGGCGCGAATCGAGCATGACCAGCTTGAGAAAATCGCCGGTGAAACATCAGCTTCCGTTGACCCGTCATGTTGACAGCCTGATTCACCGCTGGCAACGCTCGGATTTTTCGTGTTTTCGGCAATTTATCGGTCGATTTGCGCTGTTAAAGGTGCAATAAAGCTAGGGGCGGTGTTTTATTGCGATGCAGGCCGATTATGGCGAGCGGTGAGCAAATTTCTAGACCGGCTTCCCCAAAGTCGTCTTCCCGATTTGTTAACGTAGCTCCTCGCGTCGAACATGGCACTTATAATCGAAGGGACACTTCTTTTATACTTTCCGGCCCGTTTTGACAGCTTCGGTTCGCTCCGCCGTAAACAGCTGGGAGCACACGGCACTCGCTTGGTACCCGTTACTAGGCGGTCATCGGTCGTGGGTTTGGCACTTTTGTGGCCTGTTCTCTGCCTGCATGAGACTGATTTGTTGGCACTCTCTACGCTGACGACATTAGGCTATATGGACTACCCATGGCAGTGATGGTGCCATACAGGACACCTGCCTCCAGCCGCCACCAATCTGACACCAAATACAGTACAGGACACCAGCTGCCACCAATCTGACCCAAAACTATGCAGTTAGCGTAGGACTTTCTTGTTCCCCATAGAAAACCGAGCTGCTGTGCATTCGTCCTAAGAACCGCAACTCGCCCTGCTCCCCTATCGTTATCGAGCTGGACGGTAGACCGATACCAGAGGTCGAAACCCTCAGGATACTTGGTATGCATATCCAGAGTGCATGATGGGAAGCACACGACTACACTCCGGAGACTCAAGCAGGTAGTAGGGGCTATCTCGCACCTCATCCGCCGGGTCTCGGGCCACCACAGAGGCATGAGGGAGTGTGATCTAGGCCGCCTTGTTCACGCCTTTGTACTCAGCCGTGTACTCTACTCCACCCCCTATCTCAAGCTCTCTCGCCGTGAAACTGATGCCATGGACGCTCTCATTCGCCGGGCATACAAAGTCGCCCTCCACCTTCCCACAAATGCACCTACCGACCTGCTCTTACAATTAGGCCTCCACAACACAATCGGGGAACTCGTAGATGCGCACCGCCAAGCACAATACCTTCGTCTCACAGAAACCAACACTGGCCGGTACATACTGCACTACCTTGAAATCTGGATACCAGCCAACGATCCGACATTACGCCCCACCATCATCATCATCATCAGCAGCAGCAGCAGCAGCGGCAGCAGCCTGGTTATATATGCCCACTGCAGGGCAAAGGCCTCTCCCATACTTCTCCAACTACCCCGGTCATGTACTAATTGTGGCCATGTCGTCCCTGCAAACTTTTTAATCTCATCCACCCACCTAACTTTCTGCCACCCCCTGCTACGCTTCCCTTCTCTTAGAATTCAATCCGTAACCCTTAATGACCATCGGTTATCTTCCCTCCTCATTACATGTCCTGCCCATGCCAATTTCTTTTTCTTGATTTCAACTAAGATGTCATTAACTCGCGTTTGTTCCCTCATCCAATCTGCTCTTTTCTTATCCCTTAACGTTACACCTATCATTCTTCATTCCATAGCTCGTTGCGTCGTCCTCAATTTAAGTAGAACGCTTTTCGTAAGCCTCCAGGTTTCTGCCCCGTACGTGAGTACTGGTAAGATACAGCTGTTATATACTTTTCTCTTGAGGGATAATGGCAACCTGCTGTTCATGATCTGAGAATGCCTGCCAAACGCACCCCAGCCCATCCTTATTCTTCTGATTATTTCAGTCTCATGATCTGGATCCGCAGTCACTACCTGTCCTAAGTAGATGTATTCCCTTACCACTTCCAGTGCCCTCTACCTATCGTAAACTGCTGTTCTCTTCCGAGGCTGTTAAACATTACTTTAGTTTTCTGCAGATTAATTTTTAAACCCACCCTTCGGCTTTGCCTCTCCAGGTCAGTGAGCATGCATTGCAGTTGGTCCCCTGAGTTACTAAGCAAGGCAATATCATCAGCGAATCGCAAGTTGCTAAGGTATTCTCCATTAACTCTTATCGCCAATTCTTTACCAATCCAGGTCTCTAAATACCTCCTGTAAACACGCTGTGAATAGCATTGGAAAGATCGTATCTCCCTGCCTGACGCCTTTCTTTATTGGAAGTTTGTTGCTTTCTTTATGTAGGACTACGGTGGCTGCGGAGCCGCTATAGATATCTTTCAGTATTTTTACATACGGCTCGTCTACACCCTGATTCCGTAATGCCTTCATGACTGCTGAGGTTTCGACAGAATCAAACGCTTTCTCGCAATCAATGAAAGCTATATATAAGGGTTGGTTATATTCCGCACATTTCTCTATCACCTGATTGATAGTGTGAATATGGTCTACTGTTGAGTAGCCTTTAAGGAATCCCGCCTGGTCCTTTGCTTGACAGAAGTCTAAGGTGTTCCTGATTCTATTTGCGATTACCTTAGTAAATAGCTTGTAGGCAACTGACAGTAAGCCCTATATCAAAAGCCTTACACCGCGAACTGCTCATTAAGCCACTTCCCCGTAACATGCACCCCGACCACCACGATCAGCGCCGCAGAGCTCGAGCTGCAGCACTCCACCGTTATTACGGCTCGGAACCGGACGCCGTATGGGTAGACGCAGCCTATTAGGGTGATGAATCGGTCGCTGCCGTGGTGGATCACACTCTCTCTCCGATCGGAACGCAAACACTCCTCCCAGACACCTCTCCCGAAGCTGCAGAGGAAGCCACCATTGCCCTAGCTATCATCAACACAGAAGCACGGTATGTTTTATCAGACTCCAAAACTGCAACCCTAAATTTCGCACGAGGTCGAGTCCACGTCCCTGCTTTTTGCATATTGGACTCGCCCGTTGCATCCCCGCCCCGTCATGTGGAGCTGGTTGGGGTGCCCGCGCACTGCGGGAATCCTGGAAACGAGGCTGCCAACCTCTTACCCCGAGGTTCTTTAACCCGGGCTTTTGCGGCCTCCGATCCGGGATTCACGAAGGAGTGCGCGCACACTTTCAACGAGCTGACGAATGCCTCCAAGGCGGCGCGTCAGCTGTACCCCGCACCGCACAAAACCCTTTGGCGCCGATTACAAACACACACTCCCCCATCTCCTCTCACTCTTTCTCACTATCACCCACTTTTCCTCACATCAGCCTGTAATCTCTGTCCCGAACCTCGCGCTTCTGCTCTCCACCTCCTTTCTCATTGCCCGGCGGATCCTCCCCCGCTGGACCTAGAGCACCTGAAGACCTGGGAGGACTGGGAGACCCTGCTGCGCTCTGGAGACCCGGTCGTGCAGACCATGGCTAGTGATCGGGCTGCCAGCGTTATGGACCGAAGCAACATAAACGCTTGAGTGCAGTGGGGCCGTGCGGGGGCCCGGGAACCTGCGTGCCCCGAACTCATCAGTCTTACAATTAAGTTTTTATGATGATGATGATGATGCATGCCGACGCTCAACTCAGGAACGGGCGCCCAAGAGCTGCGCTCTAAAATCCTTTAGGATTTCTCCGGTGAACGAACCCGCGTCAGACGGCTTCATCAAGTACCCCACGCTTTAGCGTGCTGCGCCACGAATGCCCTTGGGGAAGAATATCCGCAGGGAAGGGGGGATTCTCTTTTCGCACGCACCGGAGCGGCAGGCGTCTCGGAGGCAACGCTCTGACTTTGCGGGGGCGCTGCTATATGGCGCAACGCGTCCAGAGAGAAGCGCGTGAGAGGAGCCCGGTTGCAGTACACGGCTCATACGTTACGCGTTTCGGCTATGCGCATAATAGTTACCGTAGATGAGTTGTGCCCCATTTTTTTACAATGCATTGTCGGCGTTCGCAATTGATTAGCATGCCACCGCGCCTTCTTATCATGCTGATGCGACAGATAAAGTTATATATACATCGAATACAGCCCCAGTATAAGTAACCGCGATGTTTCTGCGACGGCTGTCTCAGATTATTAAAAGAAAAAACAGGATGCGAGACAAAATTTTTGCTGACCAAGCTCCACAGAAGCGATGGAGATTAATATGCGCGATATAGTCGCCAGTAAGATTATTAAAGCGAAACGAAAGTCACCACCCCTTCCATTCCGTGAACATGGTGGAACAGCGAAGCTGTACGCGTTAGTTACACCGAGTGTTACATCGTGCAAGTCAAACTTCGTAAGCAATCTGTATTGTAAATCTTTTGTATCACCATTCTTTCACCTCATTTTCGCTTTTGCGGTAGGCAGCTTCTTCGTTAGGAGTACATACTACTCGTGGTCTTCCCATATTTGTAGCTGGGATGGAATGTGCGGAACCACTAATTCAAAGCTCCGTATATTGGGCGCAAGGCCCACCACTGGAGATCTGGGCGCTGCAATCGTGTTGGCGATTGGTTGGATTGGTTTGACGATTGACGTCTTTGCGTTTCTTAATCAGGTTACACACACATGCGGCTGCGACGGAGAGAACGACGTCTGTGACGGTATACCCGCAGTCCGCCGTTGTCGCTTGCGTTCGATGTCTCGAGTTTGCTCGGTAGCATGGCTTGCAGCATCCACCCGGCATTGCCGTTTGCGATTCATCTGTCCGTCACGTAAGGCAGTGAATGGCTATCACCCCCTTAAGCAATGGCTCATACAGCCCGTGCGGCCTCCTCATTACGAAGACAGAAAAGTGAAATTCTACGATGGAATGGCGAGCGGCAACGGAGCCAGCTGTGGGAGATGACGACGACGACGAACGTAGGAGCAGTGGCACGAGCGCATTCGCACAGTAGCGCCGAGGGGCGCCAACGAGCCAGCTATGGAAGACGACGACGTCGCTCGAGCCATTGCTGATGATGATAGTTTTAGCGAACTCCCACAACGACGGCACAGGGACCGCATAAACAGCTTCGCTGTAAAAAGATTTTGTTTAGTAGTCCCCGCATCAACGTGCTCAGAAAACGTGTCCTTTAGAAAAGTCAACAGCAATAAAGAAAAAAAACTGGCTGTACTGTATTTCCAGAACTTTATTTCAGAAATCCTGCTCTTGGAGGCGGGGGGGGGGGGATGCTTTCAATACCTGCTTATGCAATTGTACATGAGGAGAAATGATGCAAACAAGTGAGACGTTTTTCTGCGCTCTGCATCGCATGTGAGCAGGTTTGTCTGCATTGAGGTCTTGTGCACAGAACTACCACACTGCACACTTTCTGGCAGGGTTCATAGGTGAATTCGCAGGACAGTTAAACGCTGTTGCGAACTTTGCGAAGTTCATCAATGGTATGTTGATGCGAAGCCTCCCAGGAATCCTTTCGTATTTCACTTTGCGTATGGACGACTCCTTACTTGGGTTGTCGCATAGACCAAGTGCATACGAGATGAAAAACAGTTTGTGCATGTCTACGTCACCAATGTCTAAGGCAAGCTTCTGTTTGTCAATCGTGATACCCTGCGAGGTCAGAGTCTTCAGGTAAAGGTCGTGCAACGGTGCAAGTATTGCGTTGTCTGCAATATTTTCATCCAGCTTGATCCGCGCGTCGAAACTGTCGCCAACAAGTTCCCGTATTTCGATGTAATATTGGTCCTGGAAACAGAGCTCCATCTGGGAGAACTTGCTCAGTTCATCTGTGTTCCACCAAGTCGCTACGGCCAAGTTGTGGTCTACAGTGGCGCCTCGACGATCTACCGCTGAAAACATGCCCCGAAGAACGTTGGGAAGTAGAAGGGGATACAGCACGGGGTCCATGTTTTTGCTAATGTCATTAGCAAAAGCGATATTTCCATGTGGAACGAACAACACGTTTCGCCCAAAGAAGTACTCGTAGCCAGGCGTCAATGCTGAGTGGTCGTATCTCGCGTCCAAGTCGTCCTTCGGAGGCTTAGTCTCCCAGTAGATGTTCATGGTGCCTGCCTGAACTTCTCTGAAACTTTCCAAGAGATGCGTTGGGTCCAGTGGTTGAGCGTTGAAGTTGTAGTAGTTTGCGACGGTGTTTATGTCCTCCGTGCTTCCCAGAAAAGCCAGTCGCATGTTCTCCAGCTTGTCGACACCTATTCCTATTGCTGAACGATCTAGCCAGGATGACGTTGAGAGAAGTCTGTCTGCCATAGTGCTCTTGAGTTGAACTTCAACGTTGGACATGCTGTAGTCGTAGTGCTTGAGCAAAAGAGTGGAGTTATCTTTGCTGAAGGTCATTCTAGCAAAGAAGCGCATGCCTTGTTTGTAAACTCTTTCCAAAAGGTGCATGCAAGCTTGGAGTCGGTCGGGCACGAATTCTTGGTAGTTGTCATGGCTCATTCGAAGCAGACGATCAGCAGGTTTGGCCAACAGAGGAGAAACGTGTACCACTAGGCGGTAGCCGATGTAATTAAGCAAAGTTACAGTCTCAGTTTCATTGACAACTGACGCCATTTTGAGGAGGTAGTCCTGGTGCATGATGCACACGGGCTTCTCATTGTCAAATACCTCGATGTCTTGAAAAATGATATTCAAGTACTCTTTCCAATCCCACTTTCCCCTGCGGTCTAGGTGCCCAATACGCTTGATTCTGTCCTGAAATTCTGTAAATTTTGAGAGTGGCATTGCAGTAGCAAGTCTCTTCTCTAGTGCTACAATTGCATCAGCTTGTTCACTTACATCTTGCCTCTTCTCGAAGAGTGTAAGTGCCAGCGCCACTTTGTCTGTGTAGTTTTCCACAGATTCGGACAAGAAGGCCAGCTGATGTCTCTCAAGTGTAGAGCTAGGTTTGTCCAAATGAACAGTATAGCCTCTGTCATCCTCGAATGGTTTCTTAAGGTACACTCGCGCAAACGAGAACACACCCAGGTCCCTGTCGACGAATGCGGAAATGGTCACGATACTGACGCCTCGCGGCGCTTTTCTGTAAGGCCAGTTTCCCAAGTTATACTCTTCAAGAAGGCTTCTTAGTGAAGTGAAGTCTTTGTCTTCCTTCTCTTCGGACTGGCACTTTGGCAGAAGAGAAATAGCTTGGTGCAGAAATACTCCTGGATACTTATGATAGCGTTCTTCATTCTGCTTCAGATAACTGCGAAAAAATTTTTCCACGTCCAGCATCAACATACCTGTGCTACGCTCCGCGTACGATCTGTCCCTGATGTCTAAGCCTTTGGCGAACCACTTGGAGGAGCAGACATATGCATAGAAGTCCACGCAGGGACTCACACTGGTGTTGAGCTTTCCACGCAGGTAGCGCTCGATCCAGATGCAAGCATCTGTTTTGCACGTCGGCTCCGAGTCGCCAAGCTTGACCTCGTGCTTGAGCAAATGCCTGGCCAGCTGAGCACCCGTTTCGCCACTGTCTTGGCCGGCTGTAGAGTTGTACGTGAATAGCGATATGGAGCGGTTGAAGAGCTCCAGGATGGTGCTGCCATTCTGCAGCTTGTACGTCGACACGGCCACACCAACTAGCACCATGATCACGCCGACCGTGCACACGACCACGTACGGCACCCGGCTGTGCGTCGTCTGGATGATGTGCGAAGGGGATCGCGTGCGCACCACTCTGTACTTGGCCTCGGAAGAACTGCTCCGCTCGCCGGACTCCTGATACAGGGCTCTCGGACGCGGCTCCATGTTCCAGAGGCTTGGAAGTGGCGCGCGCCTGTTTTTGCTCTTCCTCTTCCTAAACCAACGCGCATTTCGCGAGCATGCCCTCTACCGTGATCCGGTTGCCGATTTCGCCCCACCAAGCTAACGTTTGTCTGTCAAAACATATATTAATTGCGCTTCGCTTTTCCTTCGTTAAAAAAATGCTCCACAGTAGTTATGTGCGAGCACTATTTGGGCAGGAACGGCGACGATAGGCTGTAAACCGACTATGTCGCTAGGTATGGACAGCTGCAGGGCTATTTGTTGGTTGTGATTGGCATTATGAAACATCGTTCCAGCGCACAGTTGAACATGGACGGGAATAGTGTTGTCCTTCTCTTCCTGTCCGTGTTCATTTGTGCACTGGAACGTTGTTTCATAATGCCAAACCAACTATCAACCGACTACGAACTACGAGTATCTTTCACACATCATATCAGTTTAACGATAATTTGTATTTCTCGTGAATTAGATATAGTTTGAACTCTCGAGTTTCCTTGGTGATATGGTCCAGGGCGATTTGTAGAATTCCAGCTTGAGGCATGTTTTCTTCGTGCTGGTACCAGGGATGTGTTATCGTATGGAAGAGAATATCCAAGGTGGAAAATTCAAGGGCATGAGCTGCTGCACCTGTGCAAGAATGGGGACGGAGGTTCCTCGGACGGTCTGTCCAAAGCTTGAGTTAGCGCAGCTTATAGCTATGCCCCCGAAAAAAAATGTTCCCCAATTTGAGTAATGGGTCAATGAATGCTTAATATTTCTTGTGCGCTTAAGATGTTAATAGGTAGATATTTTGCTTCCGCCACCATTATAATGCAGGAGGCTCCTTTTGGCAGGACACGGGGTATATATACAGGGTCTTTTATGTTTCGCTGCGCGTGTTCGAAAAAAGGCTTTGCGCTCATCGCTGCACTGTTCTTGCTTGGCACAGTTCACTGCCTGGCTTTTAAGAAAAAAAAGTGCAAATTTGCCTGCGCTTATGGGAATGCGAGCGCTGCCGCAACGGCGCAAGCTTAAACTTGTGTCGCTGCCTGCCGTCAGCGTTTCAGAGAGGGCTGCCGCGTGTTGCCCGCTCCTGGAATAGGCGACTGCCCTCCCTGAGACACTGTTTTCTGCAGCTGACGACAGGCTGAGACACAAGTTTATGCTTGCGGCGTCGAGCGGCATCTCGCATCCCCATAAGCGCAGACAAATTTGCACTTTTTTCTTAAAAACCAGGCAGTTAACTGTGACAAGTGTTATGTTAAACGAAGTCGACGCCAAAACGCGATCGTTCTGCAAAATTTGAGCAAGAACAGTGCAGCGGTGAGCGCAAAACCTTTGTCGAACACGCGCAGCGAAATAGGACCATGCATGCGTAGAATGGTTGCGGGCCGCCTCGAGTTCCTTTGTGCGGGTTCTTTTTGCCTTTCTTATTTGTTTTTATTATTTCCCTCTTTTTTTTTCTTATTTGCCTCTTTCTCTCGTGCCAACACCAACTATACATAGCAGCTTGAGACGATTGGCGCATTTAAGGCATTGGTTTAGCTGACCAGTTCTAGCCTATTTACCTATTTACAGCCTATTTACAAATGTGATCAATCCGATCACATTTGCCTCATCTGTTCACACCATGATAACATATTGTTTTTTCCCTTTCCTGCCCTCCTTCTCCATTGTCCTTTCTGCCCCATCCCTACACATAGTAGCATGTAGGCGCTTACATATACACCAATATAATCCTTGCATTTTATTGAGCTTCCTGAATGAATGCTGGGGTTTTACGTGCCAAAATCACGATTTGATTATGAGGCACACGGTAATGGGGGACTCCGGATCAATTTTGACCACTAGGGAATCCTTAACGTGCCTCCAATGCACAGGACACGGGTGTTTATGCATTTCGCCCCCATAGAAATGTGGTCGCCGCGGCCGGGTTTTGATCCCGCGACCTCGCGCTTAGCAGCGTTGCACCATAGCCGCCAATACACCGCGGCGGGTTTATTGAACTTCCTCTGTCTATAGTTCTCGTTACACTGTTCTTTTTCTTTTCATTAAAATTATTTTTCGTCCAATTTTCTTTTTCTAAAGGTTATTCAACGCCAAGTGTCCCGGACGCATGACCCGAAAATCTCATATTGCCTTTGTTCAAAATCATCGCTTTTTAGTGCTTTGCCTTGACTTTGGTGCTCGTCTTTAGTGCTTAGCCTTGACCCAGAATAGATTTTTTTTCTCTTCACGTGAAGCCCTTTCAGCGCACGTAAAACACATTGTCGCAAGAAAATTGATAAACGTCCACGTTATGTAGCAGTGCTTACTGATATCTTCAGCAGTGAAACGCTTTCTAAGATGTCCCCTATTTTTACAGCGAAGCAGTCTATAGCTAGGATCTGGCGGATCACGTCTGCGAGTAGACTAACAATTTTTCACACGTGGGCCGATCCCGAAGATAGTGCAATACCGGCCCGACCCACGGCGGAGGTGAAACAGGCGGTAAGCACTCCCCACACGTGGGCCGATCCCGAAGATAGTGAAATGCCGGGCCGACCCGTGGCGGAGGTGAAGCAGGCGTTAAGCACTCCCCATACGTGGACCGATTCCGAAGATAGTGCAATGGCGGGCGGACCCGCGGCGGAGGTGAAAGGGACACTAAAGCTTACTATGAATTTAAGTTAAAGTGATAAAGCAATGCTCTAGAACGTCTAAGGCGTCAATATAATCGCGAACAGAGCTTTAGTAACCGAGAAATTGAGGCTAATGCATGACACGATCTGAGACCCCCCAGCGACATTCCGGTACTAGCCCGATGACGAAGGCACTCCTAATCATAATTTATGTCACTGGTACTCAACTACTCGTATTAAAAAGAACATTTCATTAGGTTATAAGACGGAAGAAAATGCTACTTGTCTACTTCTGTTCGATTCTAAGAAAAAATAACATTTTGACGTTACCCTTCAGTAGTATGGGTGGTCGAAAGGTTTCGTTTTCGCTCGACTCTGCGCCGCGCTCTTTGGAGTTTCAGTTGTTTCGTTATCGCGGCGTGCGGCGCTGGTTGTGCTGGCTCGCGAAACTTGCATTTGGAACAAGCAGCGAGAATGCCACGTCCATGTGGTGCCGTGGGATGCGCGAGCGGTCCACGGAACTTGGCCAAGGGCAGTTGCAGCGGCGAATCCAACGTCACTTATCACTGTGTGCCAACGAGTGAACATCTCCGTTCGAAGTGGTTAAGTGCCGTACCTCTGCCACAGCGCGTTGGCAAAAAGCCGAAAAATCACATAGTGCGCTCGCTGCACTTTCGTCCAGAGGATTACTAGTTCAACGCCGACTTACTGAAGTCCTGTGGAGTGCCTTTCAAGGCAATGCTTTCCCGTAGCGCTGTTCCGTCGGTCTTGCCTGCATTCTCCGAAGCGCAAGAGGTGCAGGTCGATTCCGGGGCGGTGACTGCGGCATTTGGTTTTCACGAAGGAATAGCTACAAATGCACGAATATGTAAACAGCCATGAGATACAGTTGCCGTCGTAGTAGTACGCAACGACGCCGGCAGCGCGAGCCCTCAGCAGCAGGTCACGTTCATCAGTGCTTAAATCGCTGAAATCGAGCCCAGCATCGCGAGCCAATGTGTCGTTGTCAGGGTCGTTCATTGCAACGAGCGTCAAAGTTGGCGTCATAAAATAAAGAACCAGCTTATCGTCGCGCGCTTTCCCTTCTGCTAGCCACCGTAGTTCCGCTTTCGCGCTGCTGTCGGCTCTGTCTTGACTCTGTTTCTGGCCGGCGGTTGCGTTTTGCGCAGAAAAGCCGTAGCGCCGTCATCGGGCGCCGTTTTACTCATCGACGGCGCAACGTCACTATGAGACCATGACGTCCCCACTCCTCGATCGTAGGGCGGGCGATTTGAACTGCGCTGGAGGTACGCGAACGCTTCAGAACGCATTTTTTCTTAAAATAAGTCTCTTCTTCGCATGAAACAAGCATTTCGAGGTTTCTGGGATAGTATTTCAACAGTCCACGTTGACTTAATATTAACCTTCAGTGACCCTTGAAGCAGGCGTTAAGCACTCCCCATACGTGGGCCGATCCCGAAGACGTCCTGATTGCCAATTCGGCTCATTTAAAAGTGGTACATTTACTTTCTTGAACGCATCGGTTTTGTTTTTTTCTGTACAGGTGAGTCGCCTCCCGGTCTGTTTATTCACTTTTATTTTTTGCCACGAGCTTGCTTTTGCAGCAGGTATACCTGCTCACTATCTCATGAAAAAGAAAACACATACACTCTCATGACAAAGAAAACCATCATTTCAATTTGGGTTTGGTCCGAGGCAAGCTTCTGGCGCGAAATATAGCCATAAAACTGCGCGCGCACTCTTCCGATGCGGTGTGAGCGGAGCCGGGATTTTGAAACATTCTATGCTTATTCCATTGCTGTTCGCGTTTCGTGCGTGGTAGAAGCGGCGGTTCGGCTGCGTGATCAAGGGGCTTTTGTTATCAATGTGATCAGTCGACCTTGAGAGACGGATAATAACTGTGACGTAGAAATGAGAGAACTAAAGGAATAGCTGCGAAGTCGCGAAACCTGCTGTTGGTGCTCCTTCCGTACCACTATCAAGGTGACGAGCTGTCTCTTCAGGTTTGCGACAGGCAGATCAGTTGCTTTCAATCAGCTTATTTTGGGGCGCTGCTTTGTGATGCAGGTGAGAGCGCAGTCACGTGATATTTTGGATATCTTGTGGGGTTTCTTTACCAGCCTGAAAAAATTAGTGATAGCGAAATATACGACAAATACACGAAGGAAGATTACATCACCGAGAGACGCCAGATTTTTGGTGGTGCGAGAAGACTCGGGCTGTGAAATTCGACTGTCCCCTTCTACGAGGTCTTGTAAGTACTCATTTAAGGCCGTCACTTCAGGGAACGATTCTTCGAGGTCACACGAAGTTTCTTCAAGTGCAAGGAATATATATACAGGGGGTTCGGAAGACAGCATGGTCGCCCCCCCCCCCCCCCCCACCCCCGCGCAAAAATGAAAGCTTTCCGCCTATGCACAGATACGTCCTCGTCAAAATTACCTTCTCTTGGTGTCCTGCACGCCTTGCACAACGTTCAGACAGCCGGGCATCTCAGGTTTTCCAGTACGCTAGCAAGAATACAAGTACTATTGGCTGCGCCTGAGAGCCGACGTCGCCCGTTAAGTAAATACATGCCGTGACTGCCAGCAGCGCAAGACACCGACAATGCCAATGCCTTGCCGTCCGTTTCAGCAAATAGGAATGGATTTGTTGGGACTCCTACCGACGACAACATACGGAAATACATGGATCGTGGAAACGTGGAAATACGTGGCGACCATGAGGTCGCGCCAGACGGCATTTCGCAATGACAGCGGCGCCGCGTACGACCTGAAGTCGTCCACGTGGTGAGTCGTAAGGCTTTTTACGCCCGCTGACGAGCTTAGGAACTTAGTTTCTTCGTTGTTGTTCCTTCTTTATTATGCGTAGTATTGTTTTCACTTTCGTATCTGTTTGTTGCATCAGGACGATGATTTTTAAGAGAGGAACGTGTACTTATACTTTTCTCCGGGACTGCATTTCACCCATTAACAACTTAATGCTATCGCTCAGCGCAAGACGTGCCCGCATAATTGGAACTTAGTGGAATGCTGTCGATGAATCTGTCCGTTGTCACCAAAGCTTGTGTAATCCGATTGTGTGTGGGACATCATCGGTGTGTGGCGCTTACTGGAAGACACACATAGAGAAAGAAATTCAACAACAGCGGGCACTCCCATAGAGCCCAGTGGCCGAATTGACTGTAGCGCACCAAGCAGATGGGATTAACTTCGTCCGGTTTCGGTTTTGTGCGCGCGCGTTTTGAACGCACGCGCTACGCCGGCTGCGCTATTCTACGCTTTTTTTTTTTCGCTTCTGCTCCTCAATCGCGCGTGGTCTTACTGCGGAATCGTTTATTTAATTAAAATAATTGCGAACGATCTTTACAAGCCTCCATCGAATCTGTGCCACGAGCAGTTTCATAATATAGACGCAAAATGCCTTCTTAAAGAGGAAATGTTTATTTCGATCTATATAAATGCTCGTTCCGGGCTTCTTGTGCGTTCATCCAACGTTATGGCACCAGGTAAGCAGCAGTAGTTCCCATACGAAGCTCCACCGGACCCCATCAGCTGAAAAAAGTAAATTAAAAGCATGTGTCATTTAGGTAATTAGACTTTGTAGGAATGCTGCATGTAGAGGGAAACGTGCGAAAGTGGTGAATGGGCGACATTACAAACAAAAACAATTCGCTTTTACATACATGCTGTCGAAGATACCCGACTCATTCCAAACTGTACTATAAATTTTGAAGAAAACATCCGACTTCCAAGCATTCCCCCATTCCCGGGCATTATTTCCTTCACTTAGGAGCACATGTGCACGGGCGACTGCGGGTTAAAAAAAAAGAAAAGAAAAGAAAAAAAACTTGGCCACAGCCGACGCAATAGTACGCTACATACACAGAGGTGGCCACAACACAGGCTCTCAGCCAGACCATGCTAGATGCTCGCAAAATGCCTTCTACTCGCACTCAAGAGAAATGCGCAGGTGCAAAGCCTGTTTGCAGCCGCTCAGAAGACAGAACTTCCGAGTTCTTGGTTTTTGAGCTCCTTGGCGTTATCTTTAGCGCGTTCTGCCGGCGCGAGCAACACACTCCAGTGTTATCACTCTTGACAATCGCGCGTCACATCTTCGACAAGCGTGAGTACCAAAAGAAGGTATATGTTTTAGGGCCATAGAAAGGCGCCACAAACTTGTCTCGCTAAGATACAGTACACGCCAAACTAGCTGTCACCACGGCCGGCGCAAGCTTATTGCCTTCGCAAAAACCAGGGGCGTGCCGTTGAAGTTGTAACCCTAACCCGTTGTGGTTGCTCAGTGGCTATTAGCGGCGAGAATTAGGAGTGGCGCCCTCTCGCGAGTGACGTCACGGCCAGGACGCCGCTCGCTCCGGCTCGCTCGGCTGCCGCGCGCGCTCGTTCCCTTCGTGTATGCTTGGGGTATGGGTGGCTCGAGCCGTGCGTATTGAAGGATACGTCGGCTTTTTTCAGCTGCCATGCCTCAACCACAGTTTATTCTTCAAAAGTGCATGAGTCGAGAAACTTTGCGGCTCAGTGGCCCAGTGGCTAGTGGCCCTCAGTAGCCTTTATCGACAATATGGCACACCCCTGGTCATGTAACGGTAGCAATCGACTGTCGGTATGGCGAGGCACGCTATCTTCGCGAACCCCATCAGTTCACTACAACTTCGAATTGAAACCATAAAGCATTTTTTTTTTTTTTTGCAGCGCCAACTGGAATGGCTAAAGTATTCTAGAGCTACTACAGCGCAGCTTAGATTGCCTAGAAAAGAAAAATTCAAGCACCTTCTGTCTCACCATGTCTCGATCCAGCGTTCATTAATTATACAAACGGATAACTGTTCGCTTCGTCGGTACATAAAAGAGAACTTTGTCCAACTGCAGGCTAAATAAAGTTTGCTCCAATCCAATCGCAAACATTCATAAAGAAAGGATCACAAGCCTTTCATATACTTTCACTTGATTTCTGACCCTCCACCCGGTGAGAATTTCAATATTTTCAATACGTCCCATACTACTAATGATTGACGCTTCGACTTCTTTCTGGCTGCAGCCATGCGGTCTAACAGGCATACTTCACTAAAAAAATTTGGCCGAGCAGCCTGTGTTAGTTCGCCAAACAGATTCGTCATGTATATTCCTCAAGCAACAAGCACCAGTAAATTTCTCAAGTGAGTTCAACGTGTATCACGGAAAAGGAAATATATATTGGTACGTTCCTATTTGTATTTTGTAAATAGCTGTAAGCCTTCATTAACTGTACTTCAAATTTCCGCCGCTTAATATAAACACGGGAAGAACCGACTAATATGGTGACAAGCAGTTAAAGAAGCAAGTGGTGCTTGTAGAATCTAAACTCCAGTATTAGTTAAGTCCCCGTGTTACTGCCGAGCGTTTCTGTGAAGAAATGCAAAAATTCGATATTATATCATGAACTACACGTCGTGAGCAAACTTGTTTTAGCGGATTATAATCAACGTAACTGTTGTAGAAGTCATATATAGCCAGCGTTTGTGACATAGTTGTTGCACCGCGGCAGGTATGGTATTATAACTGGATTCCTGTATGCTATGTTTTTGCGATTGTCCATCCGCGCATGAAAAACCCGCAATTGGCTCTTTTGCGCTTCTTCGGCTGGCACTGTAGCGTTGCCTTTGAGAGCTGAATTGTTGTCTAAGAAATTAGCTCTTTGAATCAATGTTCGCAAAGGAAGACGTAAAAATATATTTGTGACGACCACCATAAGTATAGAAGCAGAGAGAATGAGGGTGACCAAACGAAAACACCGCAGAAAGCGCCCGGACAACGCTCGAACTGTAGCAGACGACAGGCGCAAGTCCTTGCCCTGACGTCACGAGAGCGGCGCTCGCAGCGCCCCTGTAGTTCGTTGTCGGGGCTAATGGTGTTGGGCTGCTGAGCACGAGGTCGCGGGATCGAATCCCGGCCACGGCGGCCGCATTTCGATGGGGGCGAAATGTGAAAACACCCGTGTACTTAGATTTAGGTGCACGTTAACACACATGCGCGTTATCAGCATGACATAGCGTTCCCGACAGGAAAGTAGCGGGCGCGGCGTTTTGAAAGAAGGAAACGCATCAAGGCAGATGACGATTATCGTTGTGTGGCAGATATACACCCCAAAGGGTGCAAACTTTTTTAGAGTGTACACTCTTCGAAAAATTTACACCCTTTGGGGCTTATCTTGTCCCACAACGATAATCGTCATCCGTCTTGCCCACGTTTCCTTTCTCTAACGCGGCGAGCCCGGTACTTCCCAGTCACGAACGGCATGCGCGTTATCAGTGTGACGCAGCATTCTCGACAGGAAAGTAGCGAGCGCCAAGTTTTCAGGAAAGGAAACGCAAGCAAGGCAGATGACGATTATTGGTGGGACAAATTTGCACCCCAAAGGGTGCAACAGTTTTAAGAGTGTAAAAAATGACACCCTTTTGCCACACAATGATAACGTCATCTGTCTGGTCCGCATTTCCTTTCTTTAACGTGGCGAGCCCGGTACTTCCCAGTAACGAACATCATGCACGTTATCAGCATGACATAGCATTCCCAACAGGAAAGAAGCGGGCGCGGCGCTTTCAAGAAAGGAAACGCAAGCAAGGCAGATGACGATTATCGTTGTATGGCAGATATACACCCCAAAGGGTGTACCGGTTGTCTAAGATTGTGTATTTATCACTGTTGTTCATTTTCTGAGCACGTATCATACCAAGTTATGCGAAAACATTTGTTTTTGGAAACGGAAGTCAATAAAACGAGGCCAGAGATCTGTAGTGTTCGAAGTGGAACTTATATATGTTCTGGCATATGCTGGCATACTCAAAGTATGGACAAGACTGTGTGCGTCCTAAAATGCCCTTGCAATGCCTGAAGATGGCGCGCGTGCGATCAAAAAAAAAACAAAAAAACGCGCCGCGGACAGGCAAAAAGAAACAAAAGTGAAGGTGCGCGGTGCATTGGGAAGGGTGGAGAGGGAGCGGAGCGTCATAACAAAAACAAAAAGAAAAACAAAGAGCGCTAGGGTGAGGAGGCGCCGCGCGGCTGCTGCTCCTGTTGCCATGACAACGTAAACAATCATGTGCGCCACCATTTTGCCAAAGTATCGCCCGCCTGCTAGGGCCGTAAACTGAAGGGGACCTTGGCGCTAGCGTCGAAAGAACGTCTGCAAATGGCAGCCATGCGGAGAGTCACCCCCGGGCATGGCGTGCCGTTTGCTTGTTGCTATGTAACGCAAGAAAGTAGCAGAGTAAAAGTTCATTTATACGCAAAACTTTTTAGATTTAGCGGCCAAGAATAAAAAATAGATAAATAAAGCGTGGTCTGTAAGTTCATTTCACATTGAAATCAAGTGTTCGACGAAAACTCGTCTGGTCGGGATTGCTCATAGTCAATAGGTAAAACGGACGCCGACCAAAAACATTAAAAGAAAAAAAAAAACATTACAAAGGTACTACGGCGATCTACGCCGACCAAAAAATGTTTTTGGTCGGCGTCCGTTTTACCTTTGACTATCATTTCATTCTTTTTTTCTTTCGATGTGCGCGTTAACTAACGGATGGGATTAACACTAGGCGTTACATGCTTCCTGTTGCCAGTTTTCGCCGCGTGTCTCCTCTTGTTGAATTTCTCTATGGACAGACGGGCACTAGTGATTGCTCTGGAACCTTTGATGACTCATGTATAAAAGCCGACGCGCTTCACAGCTGATCAGACTGACGATCACCGACTGTGTTCGCCGCTGTCGTTGTGCTTTGAGTGTAACTTTCTTTTGTGGACATAGGTTCGCCTAGTAAAAGGTTATTCAGTTTTGCTGCTGTGCCGTCACTACTATGTAAACTCCGTGAATTATCTAGTCCTCTCAGCTAGGACACCGTTATGTTTTTCAAGGGCTTACATTTATCGCACTAACAGCTTTGCTGTAAAAACTTGCAATGTTGGAAGCAATAAGAACATTTAGCAGCGTATTTCTCTTGGTAGAAGCTATCCATATCATTAGAACTGAAGGAATAAATTCATCTCTAATGCTAAGGGCGATTTTCTTGGCCCGCGTCTCCACGAACCAGGTGTAAACTGCCTTGTCCAAGGCCTTGTGCACCGGCTGAGTCACTTTCTTGTGCTTTGCTGATGTCCCTGAAGCTAGCACTTTGGCTATAGTATCTTGGTTCTTCAATATTGTTGGGAGAGCACGCCGGAATTCCAAATTCCATATCGCGCTTTTCCCTCTGTTATCAGCATTTACAGAAATTATGAGAAAATGTGGAATAGTAGAGCACGGCCGAACACTAAGAATACCATAACAAGCCTTTAATCAATGAAAAAAAAGTGAAAAGTTAAAAAGACTCAAAAGAAACTTCTGGTCGTGGGCGACAGAAGCCTCGCAATGAAAAATTAGAGAAGTTGAAGGGGAGGGGGGTTTTGTGGGCTTCGGCACCGCCCAGGGGCGAAGGGGGGTTGCCCAAGCTCGCCCCGTAGTCGGCGACTATGGCCACGACGACAAATGCGATGTACGATGCTTGTTGAGGAAAGATTGGTGAGGAGAGGTGTCTCCTTTTTCCATCATGCCTCTTCCCGACCAGACGAGATTCCATCAAACCCTAGATTTCCTACTTCGTTGATATAACGTTCTTAAAAGGAAAGTAGCGAGCGCAGGGTGTGATTAAACATTACAACCAATACGAATTAATGGTACAGACATAGAAAAAAAAACTATGCAGGTTGGACAGGCAAGATTGTGTGGTCTCTCTCTCTCTCTCTCTCTCACACACACACACACACACACACACACACACACACACACACACACACACACACACACACACACACACACACACACACACACACACACACGCACACGCACACACACACACACACACACACACACACACACACACACATTTTCTCGCGCCACCCGAGGCCACCACTACCAAAACTGCCGGATGATTGTTTTTAATAAAGTTTATTTTCTGCTTCGGGACACCGTGTTTTAGGTACATCAGCAAACATTAAAGGGCCTTCACACGACCTTTTTTTTGCCAATAATATTCCGGGATAAGGATCCGTGCAGAGCCAGAGATCGACGATTCTTTAGAAAGAACGCGCGAGATGTCCGAGTGTCATACATGTACGAGGCTAGAGAACCGGGGTGTGATTTATTTCGTATACGGAAGGGATTTACATTCCCTGTGTGCTTTGGTCTTATGAAATCATTTCGCAAGCGAAAATAAAAACAATACCGGCGTACGAAGGGCGCAGTAGGGCACCTGATATACTGGACGGCGCAGGATCTCCAGGGCGCCGGGGGGGGGGGGGTAAAATTTGGAACCAGGCCTTGCGGTCCGTGGGATGCGGCAGCCGAGGCCGGGGCCTCAATCGGCTGTCATCCGACAGCCGGTCTTGTACACCGTCGGCACGTGGAGGCCTCGGCGAGTCCCCAACCTACGAACCAGTTCAGGTCCAATCTTCGGTGTCGCCGTTGCCCCTTTGATGTCATGAAGGCACCGCCAAATTATATTAAATAATGACACCTTGTTTACACTTAGTACTCGCGCAAATTCTTATCTCCCATAGGGCACTCCGCCATTAAACGACGATAACAGCTGCGATGCGCGTGGAATGACCCCTGCTGTCCACTTCTCGGGATTATTTCCCCCTTTGTGTCATTAGTTGGGAAGAATAGCGTATTATACGTCAGCGGCAGCGTAATACGCTGCCGCTGACGTAGAATACAGAAGGCCTGCGGCAAACTGCTCGTGTTGGCCGGCCGCTTCCGGGAATATACTGCCGCTCTCAGCCTACCATATGTGCCGTCGGCTGAGCGCCCTTAGCAGCCTAACACTCTTGTGCTATGCGAGTGGAACGCCGACTTGGAGATCTTAAGCGTAACACACAACTAGGCGCCCAGACGCCTTCGTGTTTCGCCCCCACAAAATGCGGCCACAGGGGCCGAGAATAGAACCCGCGGTCGCAAGTTCATCAGCAGGCCAACCAGGGCGGGCACCATTGCTTCCCCCTTCTTTTCCAAGGCCAAGAAGGCTATCCTTGGCTTTGACGTCAAGCACTCGCGCCCGATTTTCTTAGCATGGATCTTTTTAGCATACAAATCTCAAAAATGTATTCGAAAGAGTAGCAGGCCCCACAAATGTTCCACTTCTGAGGAAGTTGTGTTTTCTTCAGTTTTGTTGGAGCAGCAGACCGATGTTGGATTCTGAAACGCGATAACCTAAATTTAATATCTGACAGCCATTGGAACGTCAGAATAAGAGAATTAAGTACTGTCGAATATGCAGCAGAAACATTAAACAGATAAAGAAAAAAGAGCATAGAGCTAAGACCAACCGAATTTACTTTTAATGGTCAGATAAAAGAAAAGCATAGCAGTTGTAGAGCAGCCTGGGACCGTAATCTTTAACGGTTCGCTTTGGAACCGGTTCGCTCTCACGAACGCCATTGGTTGGCGCTTTGTTGTCGTTATCCCTGGTGGGCGTGACTACAGATTTTGTTGTCACACAGGTTCAGGCACGTACCCAGGGGGGGGGGGGGGCGGCCCCCTCCCCACCCACGCCACCACTCCTCACACATTCCTAAAGCGCCGCCAGATTAATGTTGAGACTTCGCAGTTGATCATCGGTCAGCATTATGCTGCCTTTTTCACTCCTTTTAGATGGCGATAGTTATCGGCATCTCTTGTAAAGTGAAGGAAAGTTTTCTTGTAGATTCCGCACCCGCGCGATTAACTCGAGATGCGTTCAGTTGTCACCATCTATTCAACCATCACGCGCATAGCTGTTGCTTTTGTTAGTTCAACCTTCTTTGTTTAGGCTGATCCTGGGACCAGGAGAGGGATGCGGCTGTTACTCAGCTGGTCTGTACTCTCATGGAACTAGTTGCGGCCGGAGAAAACGCCAATTGCGGTTAACTTATCCCTTAGCTTCATTGTTTCCTTGAGTTAAGGCTCGCCCCGACGCTGGCAGATGCCTCGAACCACATATACGCTATATGGTTTAGATAAGGTGGGAAATAGAATAATGTGAAAGAGCGTCCATCATGAAACCCTGCAATAACCCTTAAACCCACTAGCAAGATGACTGTCGCCCGTTACCTTGTCTGTTTTTGCCTAACTATATAGCACTTTTCGTGCAAAATTGGCAACTGGAAACAAAAATCGCAAGGAGTTGAGAAATTAAGCTATCTACTAAGGGAGAGAGCCAAGGCAACAACCAAACTTCAAGCAAAAGCGAATAATAAAAAAGTTAACCTTTGTTTATGAGAATATTTATGAATCAACATCTTTTTATTTAAAAAGGAAGTAGAGAAAAGGCCGCCGGAAGTGGAGAACAATTACTTGTTTTGAATGACGCTTCTACAGTTATCGGTCCAACCGCCTCACGTAGCCACTTCTCTGCTGTGCTTATGTGGGTGTTTTTCGAACCTTTCGCAGTGAACACAGTACGTCTAGAATCGCAGAGTCCTGCGCTCTACGTGGTTGTGGGGGACTGGCGGCCGCACAGCGTTACGCAATTCGCGGAACTGTCAAAACTGATCAACAAGGCGAAAATAACTGATATTCGAAACTATAACATGAGAAAGACTGAAGAAGCCGTAAAAAATGAACGCAGCCAGAAATCAATAAAAAAAGAAACCTGGAATAGGACAAACCATGATGTATGCACTAAAAGATAAGAAGGATATTATCATCAGCAATCTCGAAGATATAGTAAAAGCAGCCGAAAAATTCTAAGCTGACCTGTATACAGTACCCAGAGGAGTCACGATAGTTCACTTAGAAACAGTAATGAACGGGATACAGAAACTCTCTTATAACTAGCGATGAGGTCAGAAGGGCCCTGCAAGACATGAAACGGTGAAGAGCGGCAGGATAAGGTGGAATAACAGTCGATTTAATCAAAGATGGAGGAGACATAATGTTTAGAAAACTGGCGGCTCTTTATATACGAAGTGTCTATCGACTGCAAGGGTCCCAGAAAACTGGAAGTATGCAGACATTATACTAATCCACAAAAAAGGAGACGTTAAAGAATTGAACAATTATGGGACCATTACCTTGCTCCCTGCAGTACTATATAAAATATTTACCAAAATAATATCCAATAAAGTAAAGTTAACACTGGATTTTGTCAACCAAGGGAACAGGCTGGCTTCTGGAAGAGATACTTTACAATGGATCACATCCATGTCATCAACCAGGTTATCGCGAAATGTGCAGAGTACAATGAGCCTCTCTATGTGGCTTATATAGACTACGAAAAGGCATTTGATTCAGTACAGATACCAGCAATCGTAGAGGCACTATGTAATCAAGGAGTACAGAACGCTTACGTAAAAAGCTTGGAAAATATTGCTACATGCGTGAGGTATCTGTTTGTTTGAATGAGGCGCGTATAGGCGCCATCACTCCAGAAAAGAGGAGGAAGAACGAACTGGGCTCGCGCTGTGAATCTAACCGGTCAGTGCTGCAACCGTTGTTGTAAATATAATCTGTAAATAGTTTCTCGTCTTACTGACTCGTCTTTCGCGTTAGAATATCTACGAGGTTCTAGAGCTACTTTAATTCTACACAAGAAAATCAAGGAGATACATATAGAGAAATGGGTCAGACAGGGAGACACAATTTATCCAAAGCTATTTTCTGCGTGCTTAGAAGAATTCAAGCTATTAAACTGGGAAGGCTTAGGAGTAAAGATCGACGGCAAATATCTGAGCAACCTTCGGTTTGCCGATGACATTGTTCTATTCAACAATGCAGACGAGTTACAACAACCGATTGGAGACCTTAACAGAGAGAGTGTAAGAGTGGGTTTGAATATTATTATGCAGAAGATGAAGATAATGATAAATAGCCGGGCAAAGGAACAAGAGATCAGGATGGCCAGTCGGCCACTAGAGACTGTGAAGGAGCACGTTTACCTAGGTCAATTAATCAGAGGAAACCTGATCATGAGAAGGAAATTCACAGAAGAATAAAAATATATTGGATCGCATACGGCAGACATTTCCAGCTCCTGACTGGAAGCTTACCATTATTATTTAAAGGTGAGGTGTGCAATCAGTGCATTTTGCCAGTGCAATATGTCCAGTGCCAATGCATTTGCCAGTGCATTTCCCAGTGCATTTTGCCAGTGCATATGGGGCAGAGACTTGAGAGCAAGTTAAGGACCACGCAAAGAGCGATCGAACGAAGATTGCTAGGCATAACGTTAAGAGTGAAAGAGAGTGGTTTGGATCAGAGATCGAACGGCTATAGACGATATTCTAATTGACATCAAGAGGAAAAAATGTAGCTGGGGAGGTCATGTAATGCGCCGGTTAGATAACCGTTGGACCATTAGGGTTACAGAATGGGTACCAAGAGAAGGGAAACGCAATCGAGGATGACAAAACACTAGGTGGAGCGATGAAATTAGGAAATTCGCGGGCGCTAGTTGGAATCGGTTGGCGCAGGACAGGGGTAATCGCAGGGAGAGGCCTTCGTCCTGCAGTGGACATAAAACAGGCTGATGATGATGATGATGACGACGACGATGATGATGATGATGATGGAGATGGCGGGCCCCCCCCGGAAAAAAAATCCTGCGTACGTGCCTGCACAGGTTGTCAATCATCTGGAAAGGAATCCGTCGTCTGCTATGAGAGGAACCGCGGAGAAGTTCGCTCGAGGGTCGCGCGAGGTCGCTGGCATGATATCGAGGGTAAAGTCCCTTAATTGTCAAGGGGCTTTAATCGAGGGTTGCTCGGGCCACCGTGGCCGACTGTTTTGCCTCGCGCTGGCCGGCGCGACGAGAGAGACGCCGAATAGTGGCTTCTTTGATTGTGTTGCTGGCGAGCGTTGGCCAAAGACGACGACATGACGAGAGGCAACGGCGCGATGCTTTTGGTATGAGCGAAGGAGACTTCCGAAGGCATTTTAGGCTCCCCAAAAACAGAGTGCGATGGATGTGCGACGAGCTAGAATATCGCGGACCACAAGATTTAGCAGCGTTGACGCTGCGATGTAAGTGCTGTGCGCGCTTTTTTTTTTTTTTTTTCAGCCACGCCTTGTTTTCCGCAGTGCGTCTGGAATGTGGACGCTATTGGGTTGTCGCACCCGTCAATCACCCGCCGTCGCTAGGGTCATTACGGTTGAGGGAAAAGAAAAAGGGGTGAGATTTCTCTCAGCGCAGCAGCTGAAAACCGCAGTCAAAACGCTTCCTCGGCCGCGGCAATATTCTCGAAGTTGTGGGATGTGTGTACGGAACTCTCATCGCAATCGTTCGCCTTAAGAAACTCAGTCACGGCTAAACCAAATACGATTAGAGCCGCAGCCTACACGCAGAAAAAAGCTTTGATTGCGTAACGTATGGCGCACCACGTAACGACAAAAAAAAAAAAAAGCGCGCAGATAAAATTAAACCACCAGCTGTGCGCGTCGGAAGCTCACTGTTATTACTGAAAATTAAATGTCCAAGTGTGTACAAACCAATATATTTTTTAACAAACTACCAACATTCTTCAATTACTATTTCGTCCTCAAATTACAAACAAAAATAACGTGACCTTGCGGCAGAACGCCGCTCGTTCATTGGTCTCCCTCGCGCTGCGACGTTTCACCCTTTCTCCGAGTGACGTAAGCCAGATGTAATAGCGAGACCGAACCGGTTCCAAAGTGAACTGTTACAGAATACGAACCCACCACTACTTTTAGCACTTCTCTTTAACAGAGCAGTTAATTGCCACCATAATTTCCAAAATAACATCCTGTGTTCAACTAAGCAAGTGCCCATCTTATGTATTAACACATTATTTTGCTAGCATATTTTGGCATGTTCACAGTTCACATCATTCTATATCAAATAGTGACTATATAAAGCTTTGATGCATTTTTGATAGTCAACAAATATGTCAGTGACTTCGCTTACTGTGATATTATACCTCACTCTGAAATGTTGGATGCAACCAGTTAGTAAACCATGCTCCAGATTTGTTACACTTCAAAACGAAAATTATGTTACTCTGTGTTCCATTATTGTTACCCACTGAAGCAACATTGTCCAAAGCAGCATAGGATAATATTGGCAGCTCTTGACAGATCTTACAAACCAAGTAGTCTTGTATAAAATCTGGGAAAGACAATTTAGGGTAAACACAACAACGCAAACTACATACACAGCAAATATTTTTTTATTTTTCTGTCTCAGGCAGCCAGTATGTCTGCTGTTTCTGTCTGCTTTTACAATTAAATGCAGTTTATCTATGTCATTCGGCTTCTAGTTAATTGACAGATTTGTTTGTTAAACAAGCAAAATGGCATGTGCCAGATCAGAAAAATGAAACTGCTATCTGACTACCCTGACAAAGACGTATACTGTACATGAAGCTGTACAGTATGTACTCAAGAATGTGTAGTATGCAAACAATATGCAGCCACTACAAAGACAACAGCTGCACCTTTGAGCAATGAAAATAAGGACAATGCAGAATGTGGCTTTGTAGCTGGGTAGGTGATCATCTTTGCCACAGATATTTAGTGACAACTGATAAGCAAGGTCTGGACTAAACAATTTGGAGAAAGAAATAACACTGAATTTAAATTGCTTGTTAGTAATTTTAATGTTTATTTATTGGCCATGCATCTTTGAAAGAAATTCATTACAAAAGTACAGTGTCCCAGCTAACATTGGCCAAGGTTTTAAAGGAAATGCCTGTGCACTGTAGCTGAACACAACGAAAAGCATGTTTCTGAACACTCTGCATGCAAGTAATCTATTTTTCAAACTCTGTCTAATGGCATACCAAGTCAAAATTGTTTTATAAACTTTGAAAGTCTGAAATTTAGGGAAAAACCTAAAAGTAGACAGTTGTAGAGCATCGTAGTTATCTCACTCCAAGTTTCTCCCTAAATATGAGACTTGCAAAATTTACTATCTAGGCCAATTATACAAAAGAATATTAAAAAAGAACAGTATGATTTAGTCTATAGAGTGCCTAACAATGTGCATTTGGGTTGCGTCCCCCTGTAGTGCACTAGCATATTTTTAAATCATTGGCTAAAGTTAGCTGGGACATCCTGCATGTGTACGTTGTGTGCACTGCATAGCCAAGTTAGGGCAGCTAGCGGAGTTGTGCAATTACTGGATTTTTAAAAAGCAGTTAGCAACAAGTACAAATAAAGAAAAAAAAAGATGTTTTTGAGCTTTCTAGTCAATTAAAAACTAGTAACAATGCAAACATGTAAGCTAATCAGAAATTGACAGCTGTCAGTCTACACAACTGCTTATTTCTTAGATCAATAGAAAGAAAAAGACCATCATAATCAATTATCTTGCTCACAACAAACTTAGTGCTCAGACTAGTGGTATTACACATATATCAATCCTAAGGATAGTGTCTTCTTTAAATGTTTTACACTATCTAAATATGTCTTGATCATACAGCCATTCCAAGAACACTGTAGTTGCAGATATTTGTTGTAGCTGGAAACAAACAATAATATCTCACAAAAACTCCACTCTGATTAACAGAAATAGATAAAACTATGATACACATACTCTTGCATAGTTACATGAAAATTCCTGAAACATTCCTTTGGGCAAACCACTGGTTCCTTTGTGGTGAAAATGAGCATAATGCACATTTGATCACAACACTTGCTAGTGCATCCACAATGGATCGGAATATTCTTAGGTATTGCTATGGCAAGAAGTGTAACATGCCACAAATGCTGACAATACCCAAGTAGGCCCCATGTAATACCTCATAATTTCAGGCAGCACAACACAGCTAGAAAAAAAATGCCACTGTATCACACACATGCCAGAAATGTGTCATCATTGTGGAAGGCTATGCACTGTCAATTGGACAACAGCTGTTTGTACATACACCTGTTTTTAACAAGGCACTCAAAGCAAACATTAAACCAGAATAATGGTATACTGATTTTTCAGAAATATCCCAGCATTAACTTGGCATAAAAAAACATCAGCAATGAAAGTTGTGACTGAGAGCCACATTTCAGAATCCCGAGTATGAACCATGGTTGGAGTGACACAACTGCCACGCTAGCCGAAATTTGACAATTTCTAGAGTTCTACAGACTTTTCAAAAGGCTGCTACTTACTGCCATCTTTCCGTGTAGCGTTCCACTGCTTGTAACAATGAAATTTGTTAATGCCGACACCTATGAAGTTCTCATTCGGAATGCTTGCTGACACTTCATCTAGTCATTCATGATAAAGAGGATGCAAGAGCCTGTTCTTAATAGAACAAGAGGTTTGCCACACGCGAAATTTTTCCACTAAAACGCTGATTAAACATGAAACTTTCACAACCTTCTGTACCACTATCAAAATTTTCTACGCTGTGCTTACTTTTGTTTTTTTTTTGTTGTGAAGACATGACAAAAGTTGCCAGGTAGAATCATTTTAAGTTGTCCCACATGACGCAATTCATATATCACAGCCAACAGTTCAATAACCTAAGCTGGCCAATACCAAAAGCTGTGACAATGCAGGGAGTTCAAGAATATGAAGGTACTGTTGCTGCCAGTTTTGTTTTTACTTCATGTTTGAGATTAATAAACTCCTGGTTTTAGGATTAGTGACATATCCGCTATTTAACCATATCATCATGTACTCCCATAACCTGTATACTTAACAATATTATATAGATTATGTAGCCATATGGCAGAATTGCAATTTACTAATGTAGTTTGACAAGGTACTAATCTAGGATATAACTTTTCAAATTAATATATGTTACAGAAATGTAGTCATGCCTTTAGGAAGTTATTTCCACTAAAATCTATGATCCACTTTCAATATATTTACTGTTTTGTTCTTAATTGCACATTCTGGTTTGCCTCCTTTGCTCCAATGGTGAACCTCTGCACTTTGAAATTTCTCAAGGGCTTCAAGTTTCACAAAGGTCCTCCAACAATTGTGTGACAAGGTTTAAATTGATTGCATCTACAGATGAAACTGTTCTAGAAAACTAAGCAGTGCCCCAGGAAAAAAAAAAAAATTATTGCAATTTAAGAAGATTCACGCATCAAATGGCCAAAGACAAAGGAACTTCTGACTGTCAAACAGAATAATTGTTAAAAAGAAAGGGGGGGGGGGGGGGGGCAGGTCCACTTTAAGAAGGATTATGGTGTCACTCAGCACATCAAAAGACTGGAGCCAGACTGTGCAAGGATCTGCTCAAGCACTTCGGTAGCAAAGCATGCCACTGCAGAATTCTCCTTACTTAGCAAATCTCACTTCAAAATTTAGTGGTTTGTAAAACTCCAAAATGATCAAACATAGGCAGTTAGTCTCAAGGAAACCACCAACATGGAAACAATAACTTGCAGAGATGCTCACCTTCAACCAGTGATGGAAAGAGGCCTCTAGTTTTTCTCCAACAGAAAGTGAACTTCAATAGCCAAAAATATCTGGGAAGATTTCTTGAAGGAGGAGGTGTCACATTACTCCGAACATTACTTCAAAAACTATTTGTGCAAGTATGAGTAGGATGCAGTGCCTGCTCACAAACCAAAAGGGGTGGTGCAAGTGAGATGCAGCAGTGCTAAAAACTTTCTGAATTTCATCTCAGCGGCAAGATAGCCTCCAAACAGCTTGCCTATATATCCACTTTCCTTTGTGGGCTGTCCTAAAAAGTAATGCCTGCTCTACTGCCTATAGATATTTATGACATGAATTAGGTGAAAGCCTTCTTGAGTGAGTTAAGTGAAGGCTACATCCTTGTTGCCACTGATGCTTCCCCAAGTCACTCAAAGCTCATATTTGTTCAAGACATAGGCTGTGTGAAAAACTAGGTAAGTTAAGTAAGCATGTCAACACAAGTGATCTTGCTACAATGTCTCTTACTTGCTTTTATGGATGTTTATTTGTGTGAAGGAACTTTTTCTACATCCTGCATAGTGTGCAGTATTATTTACATATTTAACAGCTGCTATTTCCAAGGATAAAGAAGGGTTGCGTGGCCTTTTTTTTTTTCTCGTGTACATTCACAAACAATAGCTTGTACATTCAACACAGATTGATACAAATGGTATCATGCATAGTATTGCATTAATATTCCAATGTTATGTATATATTAAATTGCTCAGCATCTAAAGTGCTATTTCACCTAGTAGCAACAGGCACTGCTCAAAGTACAGCAGATGTGCATAATAAACTTTGCAAGAAGCAACACAGATTTGTGTCACAACCTTGCACATAATTTGTGCACTCCCTATTGAAGCAACATACTAACAGCAGCACAGATCAAAATAACATCGAAGACTGCGATTAAAGTTTTAAAATGAAAACATTAACCACCCATCAGTTCTCAAGATGTCTTTTCACATTCTTAAAATGGCTGCAAAACAAATGGGCGCCTTGCATTTAGCTGCAGACACGAGGTGTTGCACAGGTTCAATAGTGGAGAATGTCAATTGTAGCTGTCACAGGCACACATTTACACTGGGAACCAGCTTCCAAAACAAATATTTGTCTCCTCGTGACCAGACTGGAGTGTTTCATTTGGTGAAGAGCAGATGCCCTAGTTGCTTGCCTCATGGTGAGTAGGGTGGCAATGGAGGCAAGTTGTGCAAGTGAGTCAAGTCCTGTCTGTAAGGCCACATTTCTGAATGTGAGATGCCTACTACAAAGGTCTCCCGCGAGAAGTCATCATCCAGGAGCAGGCTGTCAATTGCTGAATCACCCAGCCGTGTCACTGGCACAGGACGAGCCAACAGGTTTGCACCAGCAGCCAGAACGGCTGCAGCTCCAGCTGCTGCTACAAGATGGTAACTAACACTGAAGCTGACCTCCACACGTGAACTCCGGCTTGGTTTAGTCATTTCTTGCTGCACCTCCATCAATGTTGAGATGTAGTAGCATGTGCCAACAATTCCAAGACAGAGGCCCACTGCACAGTAAAAAATAAAAATCAGATGTTCCAAAATGAAATGGTGCATATACCCCTTGTCACAACACCCACTAAACTTCATATCTATATGCAACTAGTTAAGAAAAACTGCCCATCAGATGTATGAAACAGTTGTTCACAGCAAACTAACACAGGTTACAAAACATTGCTTGAAAATTGCAGTTACCAGATAGGAAAGCCACATGCTTCAGCAAACTGCATTTTCCTACGCTGTCAAAGAGCTCAGCAACACCCCTTGCTAACACAGCTCTTCCGAGCTCTCCTCTTTTTCCTCTGCTTTCACTGTTGCAAATGTATTTGATGTGCCCAAGTGCAGCACATGCAATACTTACTATCACACATGAGCTTGCCATATTTTTGTTTAGCTTTTTTTTTTTTTACTGATCAATAATGGTGCTCTGATCTCTGGTTCAAACAAGCCTGCCAATGGAGGCTATCATATTGAATCAATATGATAGCCTGGATGCTTGCACAATAGAAATGACATTATGCTGTTTTGAAATGCAGGAAAAGGACACAAATTCTCCAGAGCCCCTTAGATCTATAGGGAATAAGCCACGAAACTGTATCCAATAATGAAATGGAAAAAGAAGCTGCACATTTCAAAAGAATATGGACGCAGGAGGAAAAAAGACAGCACAAGCACCAACTTCAAACTGAAATTTATTGCACACAAGAATAGAACACATGTGTGCGCACATGTGCAGATGTGGGGGGGTAAGACAATTTTTTTTCAGCAGATTAACATCACTATTAAATAGTGTATACATGTTTATGTATGTATGTATGTATGTATGTATGTATGTATGTATGTATGTATGTGTGTGTGTGTGTGTGTGTGTGTATGCATTCATTACTGTGTAGCCATGTTTTATTGTTTTTCTCGTTTTACGTTCGTAGATTATTAGCCATTTGTAAATTAGTTTTGTTGCATTGTTGGATTGTGCACTGTTACATAATTATTACACTCCTATTCAATTACTGTAATGTTCGAACTTTCATGTGCATTTGTATATAGAATTATTCTCGCTCATTTCTGTCTAATTTTCAACTACCAGATGTTTCATTAATTACTTCTAATATGTTGATTGCACTTTCACGCTTTTCTTACCTTTGCTAATCGTATATTCTATATTTTTATACATAACAAGAGGTCCCCCAGACAGTTTTTACTTTGGGACCTCTTTCTGTATTACATTTTCTTTGTAATTGTAATAATGTCTAATAATTTGATTGAAACTGATTGATTGAATCAGCAACATTTGGCTAACCCATGTGTCACCATTCCTCTGAATTAGGAAAGCTTCTATACCATCTCTCTTGTTAGTTTATTAGTGTGCTTATAGACAACTGAGATGTCTGATAAAACTGGTTCACACCCGCATTCACGGCAGTGTAACGTAAGGTGAGAACAGGCAGTTCCCTTGAGTGAGCCATGGTGCTCTTTGAGCTGAATGTTTATGCCCTGGCCCGTTGGCATGCCTTCTGCAGACAAAAGGAATGTCATATACTACCCCACATCTGCAGAGAACACATTGTGTTACATGTTTAGTGATGCACTGAGTGCGTTTCGGTTGCTCCTTACTGCTCAGCCGCTTTTGCAAGGCTGGACATATAGTAGTACGTGCTGCTAGGCTAGTCGGTTCCCATATTGAACAATTTCAGACCAAAAGATGTATGGCAAAAGTTGGACATATAGCACTGAGCTTATTTTTGGGTCAAAATCATTCACATTGTATTGGGTGGCCCCATTTTTCAAATAGAGTGATACCTGATGAGCATATGGAATTACCACAAGCAGCCTTTTTTCGACAAGTCTTTTCCTTTGGCGCCTTTTCGCCTATTGCCTTGACAGCCTTCTCAACAATTGAAGAAATTACAGAAACAGGGTGGCCTGCCTTGTGCAGTTTGCCAACCTGGGTATGGACACCGTGTGGCATTTGGCGTTCAAAGAATTCATTCACAGCCGAGCAAACACATGAGAAAGCAATGCTGTCTTTCACGAGTTTCAAGTGGTCAGAGCTGAAATTTAAGAGGGATTTCATGTACCGGGGCAAATAGATCCAGCAGATGCAAGTGTCGCAGAACACAACCTAAAGATCAAGGTACTGGATAAAATTTATTTGGGGGTCTCAAAAGAGAAGTTCAGGCCTAACCGTTGCTCCCTAAACAGCTTGAGAACATTCACAGCATTGTGGTTAAAGTTGTTGCAGTTAGTAAAAACTAGGCAGTCATCCACAGAGGTGAATTTAACAAGAGCTAGGTAGTAAGGTCACAGAGGTGCTTTTTCAAGGCCCTGTTGACACAACCCAAGAAAATGTTGCCAAAAATAGGTGCTCCTAACGACCTGATGCAGACCCTCAAACATCGAGTCAAGACGATGACTTCCCAATGAATGTAAGTTGAATGAAGGTAACAGGTCAGCAACTCCTTGAAATCCTCAACCAGTCTCTCACATCGAGTAATAAAAGCCAACTCCTTGGTTGCCTATAAGTATGCTAGTAAACTAACAAGAGAGACAGTGGAAGCTTTCCTAATCCATATAAATGGCGACGTCTGCATTAGCCAACCGTTGCCAACTCTCTTCAAGAGTGAAGTAAATCTGCTGAAACAAATCCAGTGCCTTAACGCAAGTGCATGCGCATACATTTTGTTAATTCTTGTTTTCCTTTTCTATTCTTGTGTGCAATTAATTTCGGTTTGAAGTCGGTGCTCGTTTTGTCTTTCTTTCATCTGTGTCCACATTTTTGTGCAGCTACATCATGAAGCCACACAAACTCACCCAAGCCGCTGCACTTCTAAGAAGAAATCAGTACAAGACTTCACTATGTGCTACTACAAAAAAATATTAGCAGCTTGGTCATATGCTATAACATACAGACGTACCTGTCACGATGCTGCAGAAAGCATTTCTTCGAATGGCTCTCAACCACTTGTATGTGACACCCAGGGCATCCATAAAAAACTGCAGCAAACTGCTCACGATAGCCAGAAAACACAAAACTATGAGTACTCTTTGGAGGCTGACGATAGTTGGCGTGACACAGTCCTTCATCACTGCAAGAGAATGTGGAATGGAAGTTAAAAAAACAGGTGACCAGGTCTTATTTTTCCAAGCACTATGAAATTTTACAAATGGCCTGCTGTACCCCTCTAACAAATTATAGTGCCTGAATTTACAGTGTGGTCTTAAACAATTATCCATTTTTTTTTGCATACCTCAGGGACATTTTACTTTAACACATTTCATATCTCATGGTGAAAACATCTCCCCAAACTTTTAGTGTATCCTAATGTGATCTAATATCAAAGCACCACACACAGCATTAATACAAGTGGTGTTTCAATAGTGTATTTTCTGGCACCAGGCCATACCACACTTGCCTGTTTTACACTACTTAAGAGTAGGCAGTTATTGCGAGCTGGTTTTCAATTACTGTTAGTATGACCGCTACATCCTATGACAACTCTCTTGCCCCATGCTCTCCAAAAAATTCTATAGGGAAACTGCAACTTTTTGAGAAAAGAAAAACTGAAGATCCCTACCAGCTATGTAGAAATAACATAGCTGGTTGAGGTGTTTGGTTCATGTAGTTCCCAGGGAAAAAACAATTTAAAGGATATCCACAAGGTCTCTCCAGAACAACTGGAATTTCAATCAATTTGAAAAGTGATGCAGCTAGTAACATACAGATGGTGAGAAACCCAGTGAAATAATTCCATAATGTTGGAGTGGTTACACAATTTCATAACTTCAGACAGAGCCTTGAATTCTGAGATTTTCCGTGCCAAAAAAAAAAAAAAAAATTTGATTATGAAGAACGCTGCAGTGGGGACTCCGGATCAATTCTGACCACCAGGGGATCATTAATGAGCCGGGACACCGGCGTTTTTTGCATTTCACCCCCATTGAAATACGGCCGCGGCGGCCATAGTTTGATCCCGCAACCTCGTGCTTAGCAGCGCGGCACTATAGCTGCTAAGCCACTGATAAAAACATGAACAAGATAATCAGTTGTCTACATTGATTCCAGGAATTACCTCAGAGTTCATTTCAGAAGCAGAGTGAAGACAGCAGCAACCCAATGTAGCTATGTTACAAATATTTACCGGATGATAAATATTAAAAGTTTATATTATATAATATTATATTAAAATGCTTTGCAGCAAGCAGTTTGTTCAACTGAAACCAGATGCCAGCATCAGTCTGCTTCGCATCTGCATCCATGGGAGCACTTGTGCCAGGCTCAAATGCATGGCAAGCAGTGACCAAACACAGTGTTTGTAGCAACAACTAACAGCACGACCCTGCAACAGTGCATTTTTGAAAAACATGGCAAGTTAAAAAAACAAAAACAAAAAGAAAACAATGTGCGCCATCCCTCAGTGTAGAAACATTGACTCTCTTATCAGGATGCACAGCCTGTTTTCTGTGATAAGTACACATGATTGTACTGCAGCACCACTGCAAACTCTTTATGTGGTGCATGCTGCCAGTAAAAAACCTGATCAAGCAGTGCAAGTTGGCAAACTACTTGAAAAAGGACTTTGGTCACGCCATATGAATTGTGACGCGTCGTGGGATGTCATTTCTATGATATCGCAAAAATGGACGAGTGGCCTAAGCACCACTCTGTCGTCACATTTTGTAACTTGCACATGCATTTTCAACGCATGTCTGCACATAACACACCTATAACAAAATTGTGTGAAGGAAGGGAAGAACAAGTGCGTAGTATTACAGACACCTAAGTAGCTGAAGAAATGTTAGAGTGGAAAGGCTGTGTATCACTGGCAAAGTGCATATACGGCACCAAGTAACTTCCTGTTCTAGCTTGCCTTCAGTACAGAGTGCAAGTACAGTCCGCACCCATTACAGCAGATGAGCTTACAATATACTTTCAGATATAACAGACCATACTGTTCGCTTAGTTTGGTCAGCCCATGTTTTGGCGTACTAGTGGTAATGAGGCAATGCTGGTATGCAAGTCGATTGGCTGAAACTAAATATTAAACGACAAAATCCAGTGCAAGTGACAAAGTGACAAGAACAATAATCATAAACAGCATTAGTGACAAAGAGGGAGATAGAAACTGCTTTGAGAGACCACTGAGAAGTCGTTATTTATGAGCTGCCATCTTATTTGGCATCCCGAATTGACAGTACAAAATGAGAGCAATCAAAACATATAGAGCTAGCTAATTGCACAGCTTTCGTTTTCTCCACTGAGATCACCCAAATTGAAGTGCCGCAGTTTTCTGTAACACTGCCCTAGTTAAGTCATTATAGGGTGGAAGGCAGGTGAATACAGATAGCCGTTCCCACAGACACCAGTTCTTTATTTTTTTAATGCACTGCACCAGCAGCTGTGCTGCTTGTTATTTCATGGCCCCTGTACAGACCTTCAATAATTCATTGCTTTAAATGAATTTTCTCAGTAATAATCAAACCCTATTTGCATCAAACAAGCAGGAACAGGGTTTCAAGAGACTAAGCTACCTGGCTGCATGGAAAACATGAAGCGCATGTTGTGTTTACAGTCCCTTTAAGGTGCTAAATAAGACACACTTCAGTTTCTCTTTCTTTCTGTAGTTCTTTGTCAATGCCACAATCAGCTTAAAGTTTTAGATGTGAACACATCCCTCCTAATCCTGCCTGCTTCCAGTGTGTGTGCTTGCCTGTAGGTTGCCAAAAACAAAACCAGCAGGACAGAAAGCACTTGACTTACCTTCATTCCACCCGTAATAGACATATGAAGGCAATCGTGATGGTCCGTTGACAAAGTGCCGGGGGAATTCCTCAAAGTAGCCAACATAAAAGAAATTCTGCACCCCCAGATACTTATGGCCACAGCCACCACCCTGCAGATAAAACCAACGTGGGTGCACTAAAGCTGTGGAAAGTGTAGCAATGACAACAATGCTGAGAACAGCTGCCAATAAGTTCCGCTCGCGCTCCTTGAGGCGCCAGTGATGGGGCCGATGATGTCGTACTGCTGCTCGCTCCAAAGGCATGGTGCACACAGTCTGCACCGTCAGCTGCGTTGCGCCTAAGACACCATCCACACGCTGTAGTCACCACTAGCTGTTCCTGCACATAAGGTGTGCATATGAATAAATTATCGTTTCTGGGCATGCACAACACGCTCCACTGTATACAGCAAATCTTTCACATGTAGTTGGAACACTAGCAATTAATGCATGAACTACACTTAGTTTTATGCAGGGCCAGAAAGTAACCCCAGTATTCAGAAATGCAACTTAAGTCGAAGCCCATGCTTGACTTCATTTAAATGACGCCTGGCATTAACATGCCCAAAGACGCTCACCGCGTTTCCTTCGGTGCGTTCACGATAGGCGTCACTTAGATCAAGTCAAGCATGGGTTTCAACTTAAGTTGCATTTCTGAATACGGGGGGTTAGTTTCATAAGGCCCACTTAAAGAAGTTGAAAAGGGCAGCTTTATACATCTAATAACAAATTTAAAATCAATGTGCTTGCTCTTCAATGTAAGAAGAAACAATGGTTAAACCACTGCCAGTACTGGGGAAAACACTACTACAGGGAATGAAACCTTAATTATGACATGCATGTAAAACAAAGCAAGTGCAAGCAGCAGCAAATCAGAATGCCACAACATGAGGCACAGAAAAATGCTTGCGAAGAGGGCTTAGTAAAGTAAAATAAACTAATTACTGCTAACAAAAGGAGGCAGGTTCTGGTACAAGTAGAGCACACAGTGAGCAATGACTGTGTATAAGGTACAAGAACAACATAGTGGATCTCTGGTTCTCAAGCATCTTTGTTCATTGGCCAAATTCAATAGAAAGCATAAGAACCATTCAATGTGTTTTATCATGTTCACTCGATTCTCCATGAAAGATTTCTCCTGAAGTTTGATCATACACACATTTTAGTTCATTTCATTTGCCTTTCCTTCTTCAGTCATATGCTGTTTTTTTTTACACCTTTACACAACAGTTCCCAGTGATGGAAACAGCACTTGGTCTTTTAGAGCAGCTTTAGGAACAAGAAAAATCACAGTTCAGAGCAGAAAAGTTTGCTGTTTGGAGCAGCAACTTACTGCTCTGGTGCAAAGCGGAAGCTCTGCATGCAGTTAACCAAAAAAGATGCTGTTTGAATTAGTTCTAAAAAAGTGCATTCGTTATGTATTATATTAATATGAAAGTTTTTTTCTTCAACTTGCTGCTCCATTCTTTTTGTTAGTGCATTAGAAGATATTTAACTCTGAATTCACAGTTAATTCTGCATTTCAATAAATAGTTAATTACCCCCATGCTGTTGCTGGCTTCATTATCTATTTTATCTGCTAAATGTTTCATTTGTTAAAGCATTTCATATGCTAAACATATGTAAACAAGTGGAATATGTATAGCCACCTAATTCATTAATAAGATGGCACAAGCGCCATATCCTTGTGCATTAATAATAATGCACCTAGATAAACTCGCATGTTTTAATTAAAGCCCATGCATGGTACACAGGCAATCCACCAGGAACTACTGCAAACTCACCTAATATATGTTTGTGTGCTTACTAGACAGAATGGCGTAGGCACAATGCTGCAAACTATGAAAACTGTGTGCGTAATGCACTTCGTGACAACATGCAACGCACATCAGGCTGCGTGAAGGGAGAGGGATAGGTGAATGTGAAGTGTCCCTGTGGCCATGAGCATCATATAATTTTAAGTAGAGGCTATTTTAATGAAGCACAGCATAGAGCAAAATTACGCTTTTTCTTCGTACCACTGGTGTTGTAGAAAGCAGTGAAATCGATTGTCACTACAAAAGCTTTTTCTTTCCCTCTGCTTGGTTATTCGGAGCAGGTGTGTGTCGGTGCAGGCGTAATGCAATACCTGCAATGAACAACCTGGTGCAGCATGTAGCAGCATTTGCTTCACAGCACAGTTTGGCGCAATTAGCACAGCACTTCCATCACTCAATTATTTTGTTATACAATCACTTCAGGTAGCTATAGTAGGATACAATTAAAAAAAAACACCAGTTGGCAACCAAGCCACACGAACAGCAGGGTTGTGTTACTCCACTAGGCAATCACAGAAGCAAACCAAGTCGTCGTAATGCACGCTTTCAAAATGGTGTCGTACTTGATACTTCCAGAGCATCTGCTGTTCGTGAAGAGTCTTTTCATCGGCGGAAGCAATGAGGCGGGCAACAGACATGGACTATGTGTATGGAGTCTGAGCATTTCACTCTTCAAAAGTCCACAGCACAGTTCAATTCATTACCGAGTCCGTTTTACTCATGAAACTTCAATGCCAATTGAAGTGAAACTTGACAGTAAATAGTTGCGTGGAAGCAAACATTTTATTTCAGTTCAATAAAAAATTAGACTTCCACCGTTCCACTATAATAGACAAGTGAAAATGTATAAAATTATGCTCTTACAATTTTATTTTTGTGGTTACCGCCTTATTTAGGTAACAGGTAAAGTTCGAAGTACGAACTATTTGCAGCCTCGCAGAGGAACAGTGGCTGGCAGTTATGAGGGCGTGAGCAAAGTTTCACTGCAGACTTAAGTTGTATCCGAGTATAGCTCCATTCTCATTCTTTGGCTGAGTTACTTGAACAGACAGATTTTAGAAACAAAATAGAGGGGCATGGCCTTTCAGACACTTGTGCCTTTAGCCATACCCCCCAAAGACAATGTGTGCAAGTTGTCTTAAACTTCACTACAACAACAATGAATTCCCCTATTTAACTTTTAATTATTCACTTTATGGTAAACATTACATTCGCGAGATCAAAACTGGTCAGCCTTCTGACATTTACACTGTAGTAGAAACCCTGACACTGATTTCACTTTCAAGATATCACTTAACACAACCAGTATAACACCAGCTAACAGCTCTTAAGGGTGACATGCAGAAAATAACAAAGAGGAATGTTGTGCTAGCTGTACAATGCACTCAATGTAAAATGTAAATTTATTACCACATTCATTCCTAAAGCATGTGTACCAATTCAATATTTTAACAGCTCAACAGTTGATTAAAGCATCTACTTTCATCTGATTCTTGAACGAACATGTCACATATTAACAATGTACAATCAAACCTTTGCACTGTAAAACGTCTGATGCAGGTGACTTGCACAAGCCGCATGTGCAATCAAACCTTTCATAATGATATACGAAACACTGACTGCCTGAAAATGAGCACGAAGGAAGAAGTCAGATATGAACAATGCAAAGGCATCTATAAATTCTCTGCAAAAAAGTGAGAGGTTTGGTTTTCAGTCTATTTAAGTGTTACATGAATAAATTAAGGAAATAGGTCATCATTCAGCATGACTGAAGCTACATTATTTGTGTTCCGTTGAGAAAAATTATGGAAAAGCAGAAGCCATTACAGCTTGCATAGAGCAGTGTGTTGCGAGCTACGTATCATGACAAACTTTACTTTCCATTTCACTGTATCGCGCGGAAATTGTTTTTTTGCGGTCCAATTTGTATAGCAGTGCAAATGGTACCAGTATTACTCAGATTCGACCAAGATAAACGAAGAACTGCTGTAGTCTACGACCACTGCGTCTAAAACAGCGAGCTCAGCATGCCGCGAGGGTTGGCGTTGTCGCCCGTCTGAGGAGCCCTCCTGCCGCTGTTGTCATTTGCATTGAAGAAAATTAATTGACTAACGCAACAGCAGTGATAGCAGGCTACGAAGCTAAACGGCAACGCAAGTCTACTTGGCACATAAAACTCGCTTTCTTGATTGCGGAAGTCTAAATTGTGTAAACGCCAGCGCTTGCCAATTTCTGAAACCAAGTGCGAGTGACAAATGTGCTTATACAGACTACACTGCAAAATGCTATCACCGTGCAAGCTTAGCCCGCTCACGCGCCGTCGGTAAACCCGAATTAATTTTCAAGGCTGTCAGAATAAACATGCAATTTACTGTATACGGATGTCGCACGGCACACTTGATTTCTGGTCGCGATTGGATTCGTTGCTCAATCTGCGGAAGGGAACCAATCGCTCTCGAAAATTTCGATCCAGGTCGAACTCGATCGCGATCGAAAGTGGCAGCGTGACACCGGTATTAAACACACAAGCCAACAGGCTCGCCTCAATCGGTGGACGACTTCACAGACTCCTCCATTGATATCGCATATCGCAAAATACAGGTATACATATGACCTTGGCGCATAGCTCATACAAAAAAATACCAGCATGATGTTGTGGTTAACCCCTGCGTGTCTAAACAACAGCATGGAACTATAATAAACACAATATGCCTACATTTTCTTGCAGTCCTAAGCTGGAAGCGGCGATGCGTGCAGATGAACTTCGGGGTTGGAAGCAATGGCTTTGAAGACTATTCTGCACTCAGCTGCAACATGGAAGATGCAGTTGTCGCAGGCTAAATGAACATCATGAACACAATTTATGTAAAAGCGTCTTCAAATAAAAACTGGCATGACCTGCAAAATATCAACCAAGTACTGCAGTACATCAAACTACAGAGCCAATAAGTAGCACATAGATCAACAAGCTAGCGCTTCGTGCTAGCGTTGGCAAGACGTTGACTTGCAGCCAAAATTTTATTTCATTTTATTCTCAAAAAGCTGAAAATATTGCTACATTTTTGCACGCTGAAATCTGCTAATATGCAGTAGTCGTCATAGCATAAGTTTGAATGTATGTTGGTTTTTATTGTTCAGCTATATTGTTTGGTCTTGACTGCGAGCACGGAGGAAGGATATTTCCTTCCTCCGTGACTGGCGAGCCACCGCGATCGACACCACGCAACGCCGCCATGGATGCCGCCTGCACCTTTTTGTGTTGAGGCCGAAGCGCCATATTACGCTCGTTAGTACCTGAGGGGGCCGTTTGTGGGGCCGTTCTCGTACATTAAAATGTCTAAAAGACACAGAATAGATGTAGGCGATTCGCCGGTAACCAAGAAAAGGTTTGTGCGAGTTTTCTGGCTCCTTTCTTTGCTTGATTGGTAGCATGTTAAAGCGAATATCGTTCGTTGTTTATTAGGCCTATTTACTGCTTCGTATGTTGAAACTATAATCTCTGCTTCTATGTCAGGAAATATTTCGGTCAGCGATCACTAATGTCGTATTGATACTAGCCAAAGGTATAATGCAGCCAGTTTGTTTCACTTGTCTATTATCTATGTCTTGTCACTAAATATGCACGCTGCTCTTGCGACGCGCTTTCGTGTCTGTGTTTCCTGTGCAAGTGCGTTTGTCTTCTCGCACGTGGTACGAGAGCGTAAATTTTGATCTTCGTCTAAATTTGTCTTGCACTTCAAGTGGTCGTAAAACAGTGAACGTGTCCTGTGTTTTGCAACACACTTGGCTGTGCAAGACTGCTGCAGCGCGGAGGGGATGCCGGTCGGAAAGACAGCAGTGCTTCAGTAAAAACTTCCGCTTTTTCTTTCTAAACTGTCATAGTGGAATATAGTAATTGCCAGCATTGTCTCTACTTGCGGAGCTATATGAACATGTCTTTTGGGTCAATCAATCTCAACTGTTACAAGAATCGCAAGCGAGTTTCTGATGCCGGTCTTTTTTGTTGCGTAGCATGGTTTATAAGACAGTTCATATTTCACTATTGCCGCATAATTTATTCATCTATTCAGTGATAGGCACCCTTCAGGAGAGGTAATTTCACCTCTTTTCCATGTGCTGCGTTCGTATTGAACAATGGAGTTTTACGTCTCGAATATGGGCTACGAGTTGTGCTGCAGTGGAGGGCTTTGGAATAATATCCACCACTTGGGGTTGCCTGAACCGAAACTTCTGCATACTGATTCACGGCGTTTTGGTACTGATGTAGCCTGCATGACGGCTGATAATAAATTGAGCTAGTAGACTTATTCATTCGTTCACAGCTGTGCTTCATTTTGGTATGTGGTGTATAATTGATCATTCATCAGTTGTGGGCTTGTAAGAATAAGAGCACAGCGTCGTTCTGTGGACTACGTTAATCACAAATTTGCGAGGTTATTTTTAAAACCTGTCAAATCTGCAATATTTAAAAAGATTGACAGTACTAATAGATAAAATAGCGCACTCGTTGCTATGTAGACTACGTTCATGCTCTGTTTATGCTTAAATTAACCCTGTTGATATTGCACACTGTCCTTTGTGTTTGGGCTACTCATGTAATCTGTCACATGGGTACTTTGTCATGCTAGAGAATGGAAACTGAGCTCTGTATGATGAATGCTACCGCACAGTTATTTGCCCTCTGCATTGCTGCTACTGTACAACAAAAATTTCGGAATTATAGCATACTGCTTCAGACAGATTCAACGTTGCTTGGTGTGTAGCAGGTCAGCTGTCTCTATGACTGTCTTTGTAGTATCATAACGCTTTTAACAAGCTGGAAAAGATCAGGTAGAGTTCACACGGGTTGAACAGGCCTCTAGACAAATAAGAGGCTCTTAATCCCATAAGAAAAGCTGTTGCACTTAATTTAGATGTGTAATTAATCGCATCCTCACAATCAAAGGATGAAGTCTCATTTTATTGGTTTCAGTAGGAATATAATGCAACCAGCATATTACACAGAACAACCCGTAATGATTGTACTGAGACCCTCCTCATGAATAACGTGAAAGTGACAGCAGTAGAATGAAGATTAATGCTGATAACATTACATGTATAACATCATACCAACAAATGTTCTCTGCATTCACCATATTGCACGATTCATTGCAAATTCACAAATAAAGTATTGTGAAAGAAAAAGCTCCAAGGGATGATTTAAGAGCGGCAAATGATCGCAGACTTGAGTGCCATAAGTACGCACTCTCGCTGATTGCTGTGCACGCTGAAGTCATTTCTCTATAATTTGTGCGAGCTCCCCAGAGTGCACTTTTGAAAAGCAAATCCTGTGGGATTAATGGATTAATCCAGGAGGATTTTTGGTTATTTATTTAGCACACCTTACAGGCTATGGTTGGAGTATAGGGTAAGGGGGCCATACATGAAAGCAGGAAAACGTGCAAACTATGCAACTATATAATTTGTACAGTGTAACAATGACAATAATACTGATAAAAACTAATTAAAAAATGACAATCGCAAAAACATCGTAAGGAAGTGATGCGACAAGATTGTGATGTATGGTCGAATGGCTGAAAATTGCACAAGCTTTTCTATTACTATTAGCCCCGAGAAAGAGGAATGGCGCCCTCTCGCGAGTGACGTCACGGCCAGGGCGCCGCTCGCTCCGGCTCGCTCGGCTGCCGCGCGCGCTCGTTCCCTTCGTGTATGCTTGGGGTATAGGTGGCTTGAGCCGTACGTATTGAAGAATAAGTCGGCTTCTTTCAGCTCCCATACCTTAACCACAGTTTCTTCTTCAAAAGCGTGTGAGTCGAGAAACTTTGCGGCTTGGATATCGCAAGCTAAGTAGCGTTAAAGGGGTCTACTAGTTTTTGCAATGCATATATGCGCCGTGTCTATTGGTAAATTTTGACTAAAAAAAGAATATCTGCAAATTCAATGCGCGAAGTTGTGTATGATGCTTCGCTAAACACTTAACATTCCTTTAGTATTTAGCTATGAGAGGTATTGCATTTTACGTGGAAGAAAAATTTGGTAATTGGCGTCAACATGTTATCCGATGTTAGAAAGACACTGCCCAGCGAAGCTGTCATCATGATTCCTATTACTCTGGTGTGTTGTTCTATTCAAATACGGCCATTCATTAATGCGTAAAAAAATAGTTAGGCGCGCATTTCTTGTGAAAATGTTTGCTGCTACTTTCATCCCCCTCTGAAACAGGCCTCCAAAAAACGAATTGCTCATGGCTGCTAACACGATGGCGCGTCATGTAGAATATTTACATAGTTAATTCACAAACACTATAGTAGCAATCACCTGAGAGAAAAGTTTCGTTGTTTAGATCGAGAGCCACTCAATTGAAAGTGATGAAATGTATCATGGTGGCCTTCAGTAGCCTTTATCGACAATATGGCACACCCCTGATCACGTAACGGTAGCAATCGACTGTCCGTATGGCGAGGCACGCTATGTTCGCGAAACCCATCAGTTCACTTCAACTTCGAATTAAAACCATAGAGCATTTTTTTACAGCGCCAACTGGAATGGCTAAAGTATTCTCGAGCTACTACTACGCAGCTTAGATTGCCTACAAAAGGAAAATTCAAGCACCTTTTGTCTCACCATGTCTCGATCCAGCGTTATTTAATTATACAAACGGATAACTATTCGCTTCGTCGGTACATAAAAGAGAACATTGCAGGCTAACTTAAGTTTGCTCCAATCCAATCGCAAATATTCATAAAGAAAGCACCACAAGCCTTGCATATACTTTCACTTGATTTCTGACCCTCCACAGGGGAATTTCGATATCTTCAATATGTCCCATACTACTAGTCATTGACGCTTCGACTGCTTTCTGGCTGCAGCTATGCGGTCCAGCAGGCATACTTCACTAAAAAAAATTGGGCCGAGCAGCCTGTGTCAGTTTGCCAAACAGATTCGTCATGTATATTCCTCAAGCAACAAGCACCAGTAAATTTCTCAAGTGAGTTTGATTTGATTTGATTTATTAATTTCCATTTACACACACACATGTACAGAGGAGTGGTAAATGGAGGTGGATTAGGGAAAAAAGCCGCACAGACGCGGCTTGAGGTAACCTCACCCTCTCAGGTACAATATGGCTGCATGGGGTAACACATCAAGCGCCATATAAATTACATTTATATAGTGGCCATAAAACATTGCAGTTATACAATATATGAAAGCACAGTGAAATATTTCCACGATAACAATGCAAAACACACTGCGGCATTGAAATAAATAAATGATATACACTTGGTAACATAGACAAAAAAAGAGGAACATTACATGCATTATTAATCATTAACAAACGCGCTCTAAAGAGGTGAGTTGAACGTGTAGCACGGAAAAGGGAATATATATTGGTACATTCCTATTTTTACTCTGTAAATAGCTGTAAGCCTTCATTAACTTTACTTCAAATTTCCGCCGCTTAAAAAAAATATACACGTGAAGAACCGCCTAATGTTGACAAGCAGTTAAAGAAGCAAGTGAGGCGTGTAGAATCTAAGCTCCATTATTAGTTAAGTCACCGTGCTACTGCCGAGCGTTTCTGTGAGGAAATGCAAAAATTCGATATTATACCATGAACTACTTGTCGTGAGCAAACCTGTTTTAGCGGAATAAAATCAACGTAACTGCTGTAGAAGTCATATATAGCCAGATTTGTGACATACTTGTTGCACCGCGGCAGGTATGGTATCATAACTGGATTCCTATAGGCTATGCTTTTGCGATTGTCGATCCGCGTATGAAAAACCCGCAATGGGCTGGTCTGCGTCGCTTCGGCTGGCACTGTAGTGTTGCCTTCGAGAGCTGCATTGTTGTCTAAGAAATTAGCTCTTTGAATAAATGTTCGCAAAGGAAGATGTCGTAAAAATATATTTGAGACGACCACCATAAGTATACAAGCAGAGAGAACGAGGGCGAACAAACGGAAACACCGCAGAAAACGCCCGGACAACGCCCGAACTGTAGCAGACGACAAACGCGAGTCCGTGCCCTGACGTCACACGAGCGGCGCTCGCAGCGCCGCTCGTGTTCGTTCTCGGGGCTAATAGGTGCAAACAAAAAGAAACAAGTCTGGAATTGCCCTATGTTCTCCTTGCTCTTTTTTTTCATTTCCCCCCTCTTTGTAGGGCACAAAAAGTGCAAAAAAGTTTTGTAGGACACCTCGTTTTTGTTTTGTTTCATGAAAGCAGAGGTCTCGCTCCTCGTTTGTTTTGAATTCTCGTTTTTGTGTGCGTTTAGTCATGATGGAAAGCCAGCTCCTGCTGAAGTGAGGTTGCAAAGAATGGAGCTTACTGCTGCATTAAGTAGTGTTGTTTTGGCATGTGTGTTACTGCAGAGTGAAGAGTCATGTTTACGTAGGTTCCTAAAGCACGTTTGGGCAGTCATCTCAGTTTTAATGTGATTGATAAAGGTTGCCAAGTTGCTCTTGTATGTGTTTCTAACTGCTTTATTGATATTGTTTGAGGTAACTGGTGCTGGTCTTGAGACATTTAAAAGGTGGTGGTGGTGGTTACTTGAAGGAGAAACGTTTGGAATGTGCCTAATTTCTGCTGCTCATGCAGAGATTAGGCTGAACTAAAGCGGCCTGACTGAACAGACCACTAGCTTCTGCATTGCCTGGAAGTGGTTTTTTCGGTGTGCATTCTTTCAGGGAGAAAAAACTTCTCACTGCATGTTTACAAAAGATTTTGAGGTAGTATTCACACATATTCTTTCTTCACATTACTCATGTCGCATTGTTTTGTACACAACACATGCCCTTACCTAATTTATACGAAGACAGAGGTCATGATTGCTCAACAGTGAGCGAATGAAGGAAGGCTCAGTCTGGAGCTAGCGATTGGACACTGAAACTTGTGCCAGTGTTCTTGCCTTGAAGAGAAGTTCCTTTGTTGTAAAGTTAGCTCTGGGCTGAGGCTTCTTCTCACCCACTCTAAATCAAAGTGCATAGCTACTGTCATATTTAAGCCTGTTCCCATGCTGTGACAACATGCCTTATGATTCCCTTTTTGGAATTTGAGGCATCTGAAAAGTTCTTACCTCCTCTGAAAATTGTGAATTAATCAGTATTAAAATGGTTTTGAGCCAGTGGAGAGGTCATGTTCATGCTGTTACTAGTGACATTTTGACTGGCCTGGTAACACTCTTGTTGAAGAGCAATGCTCATGATTTTTTCACCGTATTGGAGAAGTGGCCGCTTTAGACATACGTGCACCTTGTGTCACATGAGATAGTTCAATTTGTATAACAATAAGAATTTTAAATAAAAAGCACCACCTTGAAAATGAAACTTGACTGGCCATGAGGGTATCACATTGATGCCAATTGTAGTATTAGAGAAAGCATGCTCTGGGGACAGCAGCATTGATATTACATCTCGGGACTTGTTTTGCTCCAATGAATTTGATACATTGTGTGCTGCATGACTCTTCTTAGTGAAAGAACACATAAAGAGAGATTGCTTTCTGCAGGGGATGTTGCTGCCAAAGCCTTTATGCTAGCAGGTAACTGGAACACAGTAGCTCATGGAAATGCCAGTCCTGCCCATTTTATTTGAAGACATCTTCACACAGTGTTTGTAGCAGTGCTGCTGCTCCCATGGTGATACCATGAGCTGTGAGCAAAGTGTGGCCAGTGGAAATTATGCGTGTGGTGTAAACTAATAAGGAGTGTTCTAATTAAAAAAAGAATTGCACAACCCACATATGCTACATTTGGTGCACATGATGAACTTGTGCACAATGTGCAGTACAAATTTAGAACACAAGACTAAAAATTGTTGAAGTTGGCCATTAATAGATACACCATGTTAGCATTTAGGCATCACTCAATGATAAAATTGTGAATTGCAACACATTTTTTCTTTCTTCCTAAACATCTGATAATTCTTATCGCTTCAGCACTATGGAATCTGACATTGCAATTCTTGCAAATGCACAACCTATGCAGGGCTTTGGTTTAAATGTCGTTTAATATAGTTGCTACAATGGGTTGAGAGCAGGAAGACAGTTGATAATTAGACTTCTCTATAAAGTAAAGTTTGTTATACTGTGTTATGCATGCACATACACGTGCTGCAATATGAAAAGCAGTCGGAAGGTTATCCAATCATTCATACATTTATGTAAAACCATGATAAAAAATATGTTATTGTGTGAAAACCATATTTTGCAAACTAGACGTTCAGCCTGAAATTTAGTGGCTAAATGTGAATCTTTTGTGCTTGACGTACACTGTGCGTGCCCCAATTCCAGGCTACGCCGTTGTAATGCAATAAAATTGAATTCGGTTGGTCATAAATGATTGTCATGACACCAAGGCAACAGTGACACCCGACTGGATATGTCAGTAGTAGCACAGAAAGAATGATTACACAGCACATCCACATTTAACAAAAGACATGCTTTTTATACATTTCAGCATAAATATGTATTAATTTCAAATAGCATATTTAATTCCAATGTCACACGTACACTTCTGATCGCGATCAACAATTGTCGCTGCTAAATGGTCCAACAATCTGGATCGAGTTATTATCTTCAGCTGATAGTGGGCACCTTGCAGAGCTGTCTGCCTTGGCTACAAATTCAGATTTGCAAAATGTGGTTAAATTTGGACAATATTTCAATTGTACAGCTTACTATTGCTGATAAAAAAGTTTTAAAATGTTTCTACAGCGAAGCTGTTTATGGCTAGTCGATTCATGCAGCTGAGTGCAGCTAGGCTTGTGCAGCTGAGTGCAAGCAGCAATTGCGTACCGAGGATCTGGCAGCCTACCTGGCTGTCATTTAATGAACCATTGGGATTTTTCCAGTGATAAACACCGGGGCTGCATATTTCAGCTTCGCTGGTTAACCATCTGTATGGAGGGCTTGGGCGGTGATTTTTTATTGAGCTGCATTCACTTTTTGTTTTTAGCATTTTGGAATACTGCGCCAGAGGGTGCAGACATCAGCCTGCGATTAGATCAAGAGGCTTGGTCGCGACTGTCCGGATCCGGATGCTGCAAGATCACGATCACAAATGACCGTGTAGCAATGCTTGATCCAGATCGAGCTCAATCTGGTTCAGCCCCAATCGCAATCAGAAGTGTATGTGTGACACCGGTATAACACTGAGGACAGATTTTCCAATTTGTACTACTAAATACAAATTGAAGTAAAACAAGTGGAGTTCACCATTTTCATCAAAACTACCTGGGGAAAAAGAAAACCTAGGCAAGAAACATGGACACACCAGAAGTGTGCACCAGCTCCGGAACACCTGAAGCCTGGGCTTAGGCAGCCTGACGTCATGACTTGGGGTCGGGCTTGGGTGGCAGGTAGTGGCTCCACCTTCTACTGCACTGCCTTTGGAGGACAAGGAAGACATGAGCTCACAGAATGCGATCTCGTTCTGCACTGCGCTGGTTGCCACAGCCACTGTTCTACGTTCCCCAAAAAATGTAGGGTTGACAGCATGCGTTGTCGGCCACCACTAGGCCATGTAGAGCACCTGACTCGAGCCCAGAACAGAGGCACTATAGATTCTTTACAGCAAGAAATTTGTGCCCTGCACAGCAATAAGTGCCACAGGTTTGCCACCATTGAATGCCTACTAAATCTGGAGCAAGCAGGCATTAGACCCCAGCGGTTGCTCCAGCAACGTTCTGCCGAGAGGCCGGGGATGGCTTAGTACTATTCCTCAGCTGCACAAGGAGTGCCTGTGTTTATGACCGTTTTAAATGCACACCTTTGGGCAAAGCAAGCGCGACAAGCTCAACTAACAGCGATGGGTAGCCCATTGCTGGCAATAACTGGCAATCGATTGCCGGAAATAACTCTCAGGCTAACACCGCCTGCAGCAACAACACAGCATTCGTTATCTCCATGGCTGGCACAACATATCACACTGTTGAATTTAGATAACCGTGCAAGTCAGCACTTATATCCTCCCTGTGCAAGCGCTACTGATTTATGCCAGGATTTCACTTTCCACAGCAGTGACGTCAAATGTGGAATAATGTGTGAGCACTGAGTTTTCTTTCTGCACAGGGAATCAAGCAGCATGTGAGTAATTGCTCAGCCACTTGCAACATTTTCATCCCCATGTACATGGACACATATTTATCTGTTCTTTACGTAATCGGAAATCCATTCTCAAGCTGTCTGAATGGAATGTTGCGGTGGTAACTCCTCACAGTTATGGGAGCAGTTCACAAGCAGGAATTTTGTGTGCATGTGCACACTCCTATTCCAGAGCAAATTTTTTGCCCATACAGTTAACGGCAAGCTTACAGCTGTAACAGCCTTACAATTCTACTGCTGTAAAGACTAAAATATAAAGTACAAAAGCGGTCATCAGGCTGCTACATTCGTCATGTTCAGCTGATAAGCTTGCACATAAGACTGCAATTCAGACAACGGATAAATGAAAGGGTAACTTTCCCTCTGCAGCTTTAATCGAAAGTGTTCCCTTGTTTGAAGCCCTAGTCGTTGGACAACCTGTTGTATTTGTTTATCAAGGTATGATGTGTGTGTGTTCTTAAAGTATCGTAGGCTTTTATGTTTAATTAGCTTCTAATTCATTGTGGTAAATTAAATTTCATTTAATCTGAAAAAAAAAATTGGTAACGGAAACTAAGCTTTGACAGTGACAGTTTGGGTCAGGCTCAAGTTTTTGATGTGTGGCGGGCTCGGCTGGGCTTTTGACACAAGCAGCAAGCTGTGCTTGGACTCAGAAATGCGGCCCATGCATATCTCTAACACTCATAGATACATGTGTACAAATGAAAATAAAAAAAAAAGTTATACCCTTTACTACAGAACGTATTATCAATCAAAAGCACACTTTCTCATCTGGAAACATGCAACTTTGGTATAGGTGCTTGCTGATTCTTGACAGAGTTTAAATTTTGAATTTTTAAAGTAGTTTTTCATTTTTGTACAGCATATCCTGCAATGCCAGATAAGTTTTCTGCTCACAGAGAACAATTAACTAGATATACAAAATTAACTTGCTAATGTAGTCTGTGGATTACATGATTGTGCGCTTCACCTGTTTATGCTGAATCCAGTTTGGCTATATTCTGCCAAAAGATGTCTTTTTTTTTTTTCTTCTTCTTTACCTTGTCACTTTCAGTTTTATGTATACATAACACCGTCCTGTATTTTCACCTGTTAGCATGTCACAGCCATTGCTTATGATTTGAGATTCAGCTGTGCTCAGAAAGACATGTTTATGGTGAAGCAGCTGCAGACATTATTGGTTTATGCTTTGTGAACTGACCACTATAAACCACCGATTCCATGATGCATTGTGCTATCATGGCAGATGGGCAGTCTTTTTCTGGTCATGCTGTGCCCTCTCGGAGCTATTACTTCTTCGTAAACCATTGTATAGTCTATGTAAGAAATCAGTGTTAGTCTATATAGCCTGTTCTTAGGTACTTGGGTATGTCGCACTTACCGATGCGGATCTATTTTTTTAGGCGTAAAGACCCACAGAAAACTAGCTATTTGCATTGTTATACCAAGCAAGTAGCGGTAACTGCCACCATATTGCTTTGTTGGACCTGGCCATAAGTTCTTTGCCCTGTTCTCTGGACAAAGTTTATAGATGTGAAATTATGTTGGGGCACCTTGGCAGCGTTTTGTCACCACACGTTAGATACTGCCAGAAATATGATTATTATTTGTAGCAGGTCATTGCAGTCTACTAGGGGTGTGCAGTCATTTTTGAGACTGAATAGAATATGAATCAAATAGGGCCAGAAATGAATTGTATATCAAATATGTTTCAAATAGTTCTAGAACTATGAATAGCCAGTATCACACTTCATATAAAATGATGTTTACATCCCAGTATTCTTAAGGTTAGGAAGTTTTTGTCATTACATGGTACTTTATGAATCATTCTATAAAAGCACAACTGGAGCATTAGGAGCAAACAAGTTTCTTCGCATGCAGGGGGATCTTCAGAGAGTGCGAATGTTACCTGTACAGCCTGTGAAATCTGGCTACCTAAAGGACGTAGCCTGCTCCACTACACAAGTTCTGATGTTTTATGTCTGTACTATCCCCACGAGCTAAAGTAACCATACTTCTGCCCAGATTTTGTTTATTTCCTAGCAGTTGACGTTTGGAAATATTGAAAAAATATCTATGAATAATGACTATTCCATTTGAAGACCGCATCGTAAATTTTCCTTATTCGAAAATTTTGAATATTCGCACATGCCTACAGTTTACTGATCACTATCAGCTCTGATATGTCTGCAGGACGGCAGGCTCTGCGTGTATAAAAAAAGCTACAGCACATCCTTAGATTTGTCTTGGAAGTGGCAGACATCTAAAGACACACCCCTCAGTTATGAAGTCTAGAAGCATGGCTAAAAGCTGTAGACTCTTTACCAGCTGCTGCTTTAGAAAATGCACGGATGAAGCATGAAAGCCAGGAAAAGTGGCAGGAATATTGGGTGCAAGCATTGTGTAAATAAGAACCATGTTTGACGTAATATTTCAGGGGAAATCTGCAGGGTGGAGAAAAGTAATTAATAAAGGGAAAATGAGACATCCACCCAATCGTAGCACTTGCTACGAAGGAAACCCAAACGAGTTCCTCAAAAGAAAAACCTCGCAGCCTCACGTGGTTTTTCTTTCAAGGAACCCCTATGGGTTTCCTTTGCAGCAAGTGCTACGATTGGGTGGATCAGGCTCATTTACCCTTTCTAAAGAACCATATTAGCTGCTTGTCACTAAATCTGGGATGAGCCTGTGAAGCAATGTGACTAAGTTTATTTTTGCTTTTTGTGCCATTTTTGCAGAGATCGGGACTTCGACAAAGATTATGATCGAGATGATCGGAGCAAAGAGAAAATTGACAATTGCCATAATTTGCAGACCGTGCCAGTCGTAAGTTTTATGTAATCATCTACTTTTGCTGTGTTGGTTGTGTTTTTTTTTTCATTTTTTTTTAAAGGTAGGTGTCGCCGTTTCTGGAAGCACTCGACAATGATACAACTAGTAGTACACACAGTTAGTGATCATTATGACATGTTAATTTGGAAAGCATTGAAACACTGAATTGCTCCTCAATTCATGCTTTATTTCAAAGTCCATCTCACAGGCTTTGAAGCAGCGGTGTCCTGTATGGCCTCTTTGACAGTGCCAGTAGAAGCAGAACTTTACATGCATGCTTTTTTTCTGATGGTATTGGATTACTAACATAAGATTTATTGTTTGTCATTGAGCCACTTCAGCAGTACCTCTTGTTTCCATTTGAAGATATTGTAACATTACACAAGTCTCAGTTTTCTTAAACATATTTCACAATGTTGGCTGCACATGGTTGTGTGAAATCAAGAGGCTAAAGGTTTAATCTGGACAAGGTGGAGCCATATGTTAGTATTCTTTAGCTCTGGTGCACCTGCTGCTAAATTGAAGCTTTGACACATAGGTATGATCTGTTGAAATCTGCAAAATCTGTGCCCTGTGCTGCATTTCAGCAGTACCCCTTGCATAACACAAGGCCTTGGAGCTCAGAGTTGTGGCATCACAGTAATGTATTAACAGTCCACACATTCCTGTGAGGGTGCCAACCTGGAAGGCAATGGTAGTTTTGCCGCCAATTTCTTTATAATACACCGACCACTCACTCGTGCCCGCTGCTGCTACGGAGTGTGGTGGTTGTGTGTTGACGTGCAGCCACCAACTGCTCAGAGTAATCATTGTGCAGAGTATTCATACCTGCATGTACTTTTTTCCCCCCCACACAGTATGTGCCATGCATCTTGTTCACTAGCCTTGAGTGGCACAGCATATACCGTATTTCCTCGAATCTAACGCACACTTTTTTTCCCGGTAGAACGGTTCCAAAAATTACGTGCGTGTTAGAATTGAGTATGAGCCTAAATCTGCGTTACCATATCGCCATCGGCATTTCAGAATCACCGCCTCGTACGCGCTTCGAGTCTAGCGACCGTAGCTTTCTCCATGTGCTGCAGTACGGGTGCTTAGGCACTGCTTGCTTTGGCTTAGGTTGTCTTCCCATTTTCTGCATTTGCTCCATCAGCATGGAAGTGCCGACTGCAAAGACATGCCAAGTTCATCACGATGCCACAATTAAAAGGAAAGCGATCATGTGTGCAGATATGGACGGAAATTGCGCCGCGTCATGGGTGTTCGGAGTTCCCGAAACTTGCGTGCAGGACTGGCGGAAACGGGAGAGGTGTTATACACCGGCGGCTGCTACGTATGGCGCGACCGTGCGCGGCCCCTATCTTGAAAGCGATCTGCGACACAGACAAGAGTCTACGCATCTAGTCATACCGTGCTGTGTTCTCGTTGCTTAGTTAGCCTTGAAGCGAGAGGCCGTACAAAGGTCAATTCCCTCTCTCCTGCTGCCACACTTTCTCGCTCCAGCATTTTGATAGAGTTTCCGCGGTCATTGAGTGAGACATGCTTACTTGTGTGCTGTGACACCACGCTTGTTAATTTAGCTAGTAAGTGAATGTTTAAAAGTTTATATGGCTGATAAAAGTAGTATCTTTACTTTTCGTATAGCTGTCTACTAGTTTGCTATCGTAGTCGATGCTTTGCCTTTCGCACGAAACTGTGACTTTTTTTATTTATCGTAACTTTAGTGCATTGGAAGTAAATATTTATTTTTTTCAAATGAGATAGTTGTATTTATGTATGAAAGAATGAGGTGTGCAGTGCTGTAAAGGAGTAATCTTTTTTTTTGTTAGGTCACGGCAAACAAGTGCGCATTACAATTTTTTTTTTTTTTGTCATGAAAAACAGGTGCGCATTAGAATCGAGTAAATACGGTAATGATAGGCACACAGTGCATAGGCTGGCCACGGCTGAACAGGAAAGAGAGTTTTTAGATGGGAGAAAGCAAACAAGGCATAAAAAGCATTTTTTATATAAATATGCAGTGGCTGAGGAAACAGTTGCTGGTGCAATGGGCAGTAATTTCACATAACAAGTTTCGTCACAATTTTGGCAATTTAACTAACCATACGTACTCAAATCTAGGCTGGCCCCTATTCTAAGCCAACCCCCAAAAGTCCAAAGCCAGAAAAAATAAAAGACATACCTCGAATGAAGGCTGACCAAAAAAAGTGAGGACAGCATTCACAAAATGATAACAGCGTTTATTTCATATGAACATGCCAAGCTCGCTCTACGTCGTCACCACCGTTAGCCTCGTCCCTATAGCCCAGACCACACGTATGCATGCGCAGACATTGCGGCATCGCACACGTCGAAACGTGGCACGATCTTGGTGAACAGCTCCTCTCTGATATTGTGCGCTTATCTTCCTTATCGCTGTCATCTCGTTGCGGCTCACGCAAAAGCGTCTCCCATTGCCCCTTCCAACGACGGACGTTTTTCTCATCGATGCTGAAGTCCCGCCTGGTTTACTATGCCTCTGCAGCTAGCACAACTTGTCATTTGAAAGCTGCACGCAGATACCATAGAACAAGCTCCAATACAACACAGGTCAAAGTGACATCACTCCTGTACTTCAGTTGGCTACCGGCCTGGCTAGTATCGGCTGCGGTACTGACTTTTCTAGATGGCGCTAGCTATGGACCATATTTTTTATTTTTAGTTACAAACAGGCGCATTTTTTTAAATTCTTAAATCTAAGCCGCCCCTAGAGTTTTGTATATGATTATTTGGAAAAAACTAGCGGCCTAGGTTCGAATAAATATGTTAACAGCCCGTGTAACATTATATTTGACTGGCCGCGGTGGCCGCATTTCAATGGGGGCGTAATGCAAAAATGCTCGTCCCGTGCATTGGGGGCACGTGACTGCCAAGATGCTTTGGCAGTCAAAATTAATATGGAGTCCCCTACTATGGCATGGCTCATAATCAAATCATTGTTTTGGCACATAAAACTCCAGAATTCAATTCAAACACTATATTTGGAGTTCATTCTTGATTTTGAGTTTTCTTATTCTCCTTGTTTACATATCTACAGCTCCGAAGTTGCTTTCGCATTTTGTTCTCAATCCCTTTATGTATAGGATTTTAAGGTACTTGTTGGAACTGGGGGCCTAAATACACGTGTATACGGCAGTGGACTACTGCCGAAGCACCTCTGGAAGCAAGAAATGGCCACAGTCAGGGCAGCACCAGTGAAATGGAACTGCTGAGGGAATATTCTTAGAACGTACCTGAACTGAAAAAAAAAGTAATGGTTATCGGTTTGGCCTGAAACGGTTCAAGCATATGGTGCTTCACTGGGTGCTCAATAGATAAGCGATTCTTTCAATTGATGACTTCAGTTGGCGGGCCCCACTAGCAGATTGTTAACTCACGCGATGACAAGTATACAATAGAACCCCGTTTGTGTTTTACAAGGGATCGCAGAAAAAAAAATGTAACGACTGGGAAAGAGCAACAGTAACAGTGAGGAAGGCCCCGAATCGCCACAGCAGCATCAGAAACAGCTCTGACTGGCTGCCAGTACAGTTTGTGGATGCCTTGGCGCTTATACTGTGACCAGAGATGTATAATTACGGGACACGTACTGGGTTCTGTGACAATGGCCGCTTTCCACTATTAATGTTTCACTGCAATACTTTGCATATGCTTCACCGCATAACACTTGTATTATGGCGATTCTCATTGTGGGGAACTGGAAAAAAACAATCCTGCCGAGCCATGCTTATCAGGTCTCACGATTGGGTAATTCCGGCATTTCACCATGGGAGAGGCTTGCTAGGCTTAAGTGTGAGTATACATTTATTTTCACTGTAGCAGTGTGCGTGAGTGAATTTGCCTCTGCTCTGCTAAATTCACATGACCGCCACATTCAAACGCAGCGTAAGATGCAGGAACTTTACAGAATGGTGACGTATATCAGATGGGAGCATAACACATAGGAGTCTGTGGGGTTTGTTTCGGGTCCGCAAGAATGTGCCATACCAGCTGGGAAAATTTAACGATGAACATATCAACTGGGTTTTATTGTATACTGAGGACTACAGCCATTCAGGTAGATTGCTTTTACTTCTGAACTTAACCATGCCACTTGTGTTGTCCGACCAAAACATTATTTGCAGGGCTCCATGAAATCACTATTTCTGTGTGAACTCATGTGGTTGTTCGGTGAGCTTAAGAACCTGTAAAACTGTGATGTCTCAGTGCCACCCTCAGATATGTAAGAAAGATAGGTGTGGGGTTCAGCAAAAACCTTTCTTGTTGATCGTTTAGATGCATCAATGTTCTTACCTACTTCTAAAAAAGCAGCAAACTGAGTGAAATGTTGAATGCTGGCTTCTTTGAAGATTTATTGTTGAAATGTATTGTTACAGATTATACAGGGTGTTTCAGCAAACTTTCAAACATTTTTCTGAATTGCCTGTGGCAGCACAATTCTAGTCCATTAACTGGTCTATGTGAAGAGGCGGGCATAACTTGCACAAAAAATTGAAGTGTGTAGTTGACTAATTAACAAAAGTACACTAAGTTTGGCTACGAGTAAGGCTCAATGTGACACCCCCTTGGGTTTTGTCGCCGTGGACACTGGTCACACGAATTCAGCGCAACAAACGGCCACTCTCGTCGTTTTTGGAACCAAAGCATGCGAATAAAAGTGTAGTACCGCGCAAGATTGGCTATGTGGAACGATGACTACGATATGGCACCACAGTAGCGCACGTCATCTGCATAGAAACAAAGCGCAGCATGAGCTGCATGGTGGCTGCTTTGAATCATGCCCACACGTCACCCATGCACTGCCTTACACAATCTTCCAATTAGTGAGGCAGTCGTGCCACACTTCGCTCTATCTGCAGTGTGCCGCATGAGACAGTCTGGTACCAGCAAGCCTCCTCCCAGATCGTTGCCTGCCGCATTCACAGCTACCGCCACCAAACCTATTGTGATAAGCGTCTTCACCTATCTGTTTTACATCATGTAGGATGTAGTGCTGTTGGTAGTGCACTGTACGCTTTTAGTAGGTGAGTATCCAAAAATTAATCTGCAGAAAACTAAAGTAATGCTTAACAGTCTCGGAAGAGAACAGCAATTTACAATAGGCAGCGAGGCACTGGAAGTTGTAAGGGAATACATCTACTTAGGGCAGGTAGTGACGGCGGATCCGGATCATGAGACGGAAATAATCAGAAGAATAAGAATGGGCTGGGGTGCACTTGGCAGGCATTCTGAGGTAATGAACAGCAAGTTGCCATTATCCCTGAAGAGAAAAGTATATAATAGTTGTCTTACCAGTACTCACCTACGGGGCAGAAACCTGGAGGCTTATGAAAAGGGTTCTACTCAAATTGAGGACGACGCAACGAGCTATGGAAAGAAGAATGATAGGTGTAACGTTAAGGGATAAGAAAAGAGCAGATTGGGTGAGGGAACAAACGCGAGGTAATGACATCTTAGTTGAAATCAAGAAAAAGAAATGGGCATGGGCAGGACATGTAATGAGGAGGGAAGATAACCGATGGTCATTAAGGGTTACGGACTGGATCCCAAGGGAAGGGAAGCGTAGCAGGGGGCGGCAGAAAGTTAGTTGGGCGGATGAGATTAAGAAGTTTGCAGGCACTGCATGGCGACAATTAGTACATGACCGGGGTAGTTGGAGAAGTATGGGAGAGGCTTTTGCCCTGCAGTGGGCGTAACCAGGCTGATGATGATGATCCGAATGCACTGCAGTTGCCTGCTTTAGTTTGCGCAATGTGAGTGTCGCATTTTGCTGCCGAGGCATCCAGTGTGGCCCAAAAGCTCAGTTTCGTTTTGGTTTCCCATCGCTGTCTTAAAACACTTCACAATAGGAAAACAAGAAAACGTGTTGGGCCGGGGGAGCCCCACCAGCTTGACATAAGTTGGCGTGTTGTGCCTCATGCTGTGCGCAGCAATCTGCATAAATCTTCGTATTACGTAGATGTCAGTTACAGTTGAGTCTCAAATTGTTGCGTTACCTTGGATCGTATGTTTTCTAGGTTAGTACATTTTTTCCCCAAAACGAATGAATGAGGTTCTACCGTATTTACTAGTAATTCCAGTTTTGGTAAACATTAATGAAGGTCTTTTTGACGCAAGAAATTTTGCTATTATCCAAGTGCTATGGCTTACTGTACATGAGCATTATGACAGATTTGGACAGCAAAATAGACGCTCGAATTTTTGAGCACTACATCTCAATTAGAAAAGGTTATAGTCTCTTGTTATTGTGGTATTTTGGGCATTTGTTGTAATGAAGTTTCTCATGGTTTTATTTTTGTTTCTTTCCTCAGTCGCAGCAGCTGAATGCCCTGACTGGGCTTCCCTACTCCAACCGTTACTATGAGCTATTCCGCAAACGCATAGCACTTCCAGTATGGGAGTATCGGGACAAGTTCTTTGAATACCTCAATAACCATCAGATTCTTGTATTGGTTGGTGAGACAGGATCTGGCAAAACAACACAGGTAAGCTTTATTTTTAAAGGATAGTTTAATTCTTTAAACTTTAATAGACACATGCCATCACATTAGTGTGATGGCATGTGTCTGTACGGATTGAGGTAGTGAGTGTTTTAGTTGAGCATGTTTAAGCTCCGCTAAGCAGCTAAGCAGAGCGAATGCGCATGTGCTGTTCGCTTAGCCGTAAGCGGGCTAGCGGAGCGAGGAACACGGTCCGCTTAGAAGCTGCCTGAGCGGAGCGTGCTTCGCAGTGCTTTGGCTAGCGTTGGGATCAGAAAGGATTGGATTGGCTGCAGAAAGCAAGCGCGCTGGCTATCACGTGGCGTTCCGCAAGATGGCACTTTATTTTCCATTGGATAAAATGGACCGGTTACTCATGATCAATAGGTGTTTTTATTTTCTTTAGTTGCCCTGAATTTGACCAGGAGCCACTGCAATTACGAAAGGTCCGCTCAGCTCCGCTAAACCTATAACTGAGACGTGAAAATCGCCAGCTGCTCCGCTGTGGCTTAGCGGGGCAGCTCGGAGCGGAGCGTACCGTAAAAACTCTTATTTTTAAAATACTCTAGTGCTGCTCTTACTGTACTGTCTTTTTGTGTGGCGAGAGTTGTGGATATCTAAAACCTGGGCAGGACATAAGCTAGAGAAGCTTCGACTGGGGTTAGTTGGTATGGCATCGTTCTGCTTGCTGCAGAACTCTGTGTCTGTCTCTTTTTTGTCCTGTATAAGCAGTATAGTGCAGCAAGCAGAACGAAGGTAGAGAAGCAGAACTGAATCATCAGTGCTTAGATACATAGAGGTGGTCTGCAGGGTATGGTATAGCACAATGTCTAATTTTCTGGCACTCTTTATCCACACTTGGCCTTTGCTCTGTAAAACCACATATATTATCATCATCAATGTCTAATTTCGAAGATCATCAATTAGAAGAATACCAGAAAGCAGAGAAAACTTCGTGTGTAAAAACACACAGGCATACCGCACCAGTAGCCTCTGCTGGCACGGTATGCCCAATGAGCAACTTTTACCATGAAGCAAAAGCTACTGTGGCTTTGGCCATTTACAGGAATAACTTTATGGAAATGAGTGCCATAAACATGCAACTAACTTGATCTAGGCAAAAAAGGGTTGTCTGGTTAGTCTCCTTGCTACAGCTTGCAGCTGTCATACTGCTTGATATCGCTCCAGTCTTGAAAAAGCATCCAAAAGTGAGCTCGCTTCATGAAATGTTGATAGTCTTCTTGACTCATATAGACATTGTTTGTGTATTTCATACTTAAAATGAAAGGGTGTAGTTTATGGCATAAACTTCGTATCATTGAGCTGAATTCTTGCACTGACAGGAGTTTCGGATGCTCAGCGTACACATACTGGGGTTGAGAACCTTGCTGCACTGCTAGTGGTCTTGGAGGGCTGCAACTTAAGTTGGTGATTAATTTGAGTAGAAACCCATCAATTTGCATGAAAAATTACGAGACTGCAGAAATTCTACTTATCACCTGACGTTGAAATAAACTAAGGGTTTGTGAATATCAGAATTTTCGAATACGAATTGAATACAAATACTTGCTTTAAATATTGAATAATGATATCCACATGCATTTATTAGCAAGTTTGGTTACCTTAGTATGTTGAAACTGTGGAATTCTGCTGTCATTGGTAATAAAAAAGTGGTGCAGTAAAAGTATTGTTCTGTTTACTGTGACTCTTGCTTATGAAAGAACTGCAAGGTCATAGTGTGTTTTCTGTTTCCTCTCTTTTGCGCCACATGCAAGTAGCGCTTTTGCAGCACACCTTGTGTGACAAGTGCCTTCTTTTGTTACCCTTCACTGGGGAAGTCTGCATTTGCAAGAATATAATGCAACCGCAAATATAAAGTGAGGTGTCAACAAGGGAGAGTTGCCTCATGGCATATTTGAAAAATAAAAAAAAAAATTATGTATTACTTCAAGTAAGCATATGCAATGCAATCTGTACTCATTCGGAATGGTGCCTTTTAGCATACCCCATTGCGTACAGGCATTGTAGTAATGCCGATCACTGAACGCCGATCACCACCGAGATTTGTACAAGTCCCGAGTCCCGCTTGGGCGCAGTAGCATATCGACCATCGCTTTACGATGAAATGTTGCAACAGGCATGCAAAACGCTGCTCTGAGGCACATGACATGGGCATGCGGTGGTAAGCTGGCATGTTTGCTTAGGGAGGCTGTGTCAATGGGCATCCCGGTTGTGAATCGTCCCATTAGACCCATACACCCAGAAAGATAATTAGTATTGCAGGCGGTCACCTTTTTGCTATCATCCCTGTTCCTTTTTGGCTCTCTAATTAGGCCTTTGCTGTGCATAATGTGCCCTTTACAGCAGAGAAGCTGGCTTTCCCACAAAGCTTAGGCAGCCAGTGGCTGATTGTACTTGACACTCTAAGTTCTACCAGCAGCACAATACCATTACAAAACTCAGCAAAAAATCGGGCACTTATCCTTAGATTAGATAGAAACAACCTCAAAGAACCTTGTCTTCTCCCGCACTGCCAGCAATATATTCCATTTGTTTCCCATACTTCAACCGAAACATTAGATATTCTAATAATGCCTAGTTTTTTAATTGAATATGAATACTAAGAATACAACATTCAATTATATTTGAAATTTTCACATTTTCACTCCCCTAAAATCAATCAGTATTGAGTTATCAAATTTTTGCTACTCTCTCTGAACCTACTGTAGCACAATGGCTGTTCCAGAAAGGGGGTATCTGGGGACCCAAGCTCCCAAGGCCCCCTTGAACCATTCCAGCACTTAACTACTACTTTGCACAGAAAATGTGTGCTGGCAAAATTGAGCATGCAGCTAGTTTTTTGTGTATGGTTAGCGAACATGGTCAATTGTGACAATTACACATGCCAGCTCTTGCAGAGCCTTTTCCAGATGGTAAAAGCACTTTCAACTTATAATGTGATAGTGAAGTCGGCGTCGTTTGTGCGGACAGCTGCATGCAATTGTCGCGCGGGGTGGTCAAAGGAGACGAGTGGTTCGACACCAAGACGGCGGCAACTTATAGCATCGTGGGTGGGGGACCCTCGGGCTACGAAGAGCGTGTAGGAGGGGTGACTGTGTGTCGGGCTTCCGCCACCCGGTTCGCGGAAGCAATGCCCTGGCCTTGAAGTCAGCCCCTCGTCGCTTAACCGCAGTGTGCAGAGACATTCGCAAGCTGTCCAGATGCCCGAACAGAACGCGGAAGTGCTTTCTTCGGGAAGTGTGTTTTTTTTGCGAGGTTGTGAGACAAAAGGGGACTCGTTGCACTGCAAGGGATTTGTGGCAACGACCTGGACGTATTGGAACTCCCGATAGTGTCACCTTGGAGCCCCGTTGTGTGCACACTGCGCGCACCGCAGTGTGATTGGACGAACGATGGGGCGAGGGGGTTGCTGGGAATGCTTTTAGGTGCGTGCGGGGCCGTTGGTGGGGATTCGGTGGAGATTCGGCTGAGAAAGAAGACCAAAATTCTAACATGTTACTCGTAGTGATGTCCGTGTAAATACTTTCCTTTCTATCGCTTGCATATTCTATCTTAATAAACAGTTAACCCCATTGCAATCAGCGTCACTGGCTTGCCTACTGTAACGTGACTTCGCGACATCCATAATATCTTCAAGTTTCCCTCACTGACATCGAGGCGAACATCAACTGGCGCAGTCGACAGGATCGCGACGTCTTTCTACTGAAGGCAAGTGACATGTTGGTTGCTTGGGCGGAGAGCAAGCAGGCGGGGGAGCATTTGGAAGCCCCAAGAAAGGACACGACATCAGCGTCGGAAGGACGGCGCAGGAAGCTACGAGCAAAGCCGCAAGCTGGACAGTCTGCAGCAGGCTCATTGTTGCTGAGCGGAGCTGCAGGAATCTCGGAGACGCTCACCACAGTAATGCCGGAGATGCCACAGGTGGACTAGCGACGTAGCGCAGCGGAGTTCGAGTCAGCAAGACTGACAGGGTGAACCGCAGGAGCGCAGAAGACGTCAAGAGTTCCACAGCGACGCAGCGCCGCAGAGTTCGAGTCAGCAACTGACGGGGTGAACCGCAGGAGCGCCGGTGACGTCATAGGTGGCACAGCGACTCAGCGCCGCGGAGTTCGAGTCGGCAAGGCTGACAGGGAGAACCGCAGGAGCGCAGGTGATGTCGAGGGCGGCATAGCGACGGTGGCGACGTGGAGTTCGAGAGCAGTGAGCAGCCTGGAAAAGGAACGGGTAGTTTGCGGAATTGTTTCGCATCGGACAACTATCAGCGGTTGCTGCGACAGAGAGCTGTCAGGAGCACCCAGAACGGCCAACAACACTCCGGAGAGGCAGTCCAGGTGGCGGAGACAGGAGTGGTCAAGGTAGGGCACTTGTCTGTTGTCTCTTGGTCCACCATTTCGGGCTAGCGCTTTAGTGATATTCTCGAGTTAAAGGGAAGATTCTAGGACATCTCACGATGGCGGAGAGCGACATGGCTGACGCAGGGTCTGGTCAAGAAGGGGAAAATGTACCCATTCGAGCAGGTGAGCAATTGCTCACAAAAGAAGTGTTGGAGCTTGAGAAGCTCAGACTAATGCTAGAGATGGAAAAAATTAAACTCGCTCAAATGCAGCTACAGCCGCTGGTGGATGCACAGCGCGGGCAGAGGCAGTTGTCGGGTATCAAGCTGGGGGAGTATGCAAAAGAATTGAAGGCAGTTCTTGCTCCAATGCCAGAGGCGGATCCCACAGTGCCCGCATGGTTTAAAAGCGTGGACACTCTCTTCGAATCATTGCAAATCCCCGAGGATATTCGTGGAGTGATATTGCTGCCGTTCCTGAATGAGATGATGAGAGCATTTGTAGCAAGCGAGTCGGACGGTAGCGTAATGCCATACCCTGAACTCAAAGAAAAAATTCTAAAGGAACTTAAAATGACTCCTAATGAGTATCGGCGCTTATTCCTTTCTGTAAAGAAAGAACAGGATGATTCATGGCATCAGGTGGCGACCAGGTTAGAAACTTTGTTCTCATACTACCTAAAGAGTAGGGATGTCACAACCTTGAAGGATTTAAAAGATTTGGTTATCGCCGATAGGTTTAAACAAATATTATCAGAGGAAGTAAGGACATATGTGATGCAGAATGAAGTCACGCACTGGCTTGTTGCTAGCGAAATTGCCGAGCTAGCCGAGACATATGAGGAAAGCAGACGCATGGGCTGGACCCGAGAGCGTTCGGATAAGCCACTCTGTGAAGGAGACAGACGCGTGGGGAAGACGAGTGGCCAAACAGGGAATGCAGGCAAGAAAACTCGAACGGAAGCTATCCGATGCTTCCAATGTAAGAAATTTGGACACTATGCCAGCAATTGTCCAGACCCGCGGCACGGTTTCGAGAAGGTGCAGCCCGAGGAAGAGAACAGCAAAATCGTAGCGAGGGCGGAGATAATTGTATCTGACAGTTTTCGGCCGCAGGTGGAGCAGTGTGATAAGGTAAACCAGCAAGCCGCGTCGGAGGTGTTAAACTGGGTTGATTTGGAAGTTGGGGGAAATTCCGTCAGGGCTTGTCTCGATTCAGGTGCAGAGATAACTGTGTTGAGGACAGAGACGGTACCCGAGGCTTGTAAGGGCAAGAGTTCAGGTAAAATTAAGTTAAAGGGCGCATTTGGTCAGGTTGTTGACGCGGACCTGCTTTATCTACCACTATCCCTAGCCGGAGAGGATGGATGCAGACACCAACAGGTGCTCATTTTGTGTGCAGTCACTGATGTGTTGTCAAAAGGCATAGGTGCATTGTTAACGCCAGAAGCACACGAACTTCTGGAAAGTGCGAAAATGGAGCTGGAGGAAGAAGCACAGGATAGAGCCACTCTCGAGCAAGCGTTTATCACCACAGAAAATGCAGTCGCAGACTGGCCGGAATGGGGTCCAGAGCTCGATGGCGACGAAGAGGCGGAGGAGGATGTTATGGTTGCGTCCGTCGGCCTGGCTGGAAACGAAGCTATGGGTTCGGATGATGCATCTCCTGCTGCCCGCTTCAGGGTTGAGCAGAAAGAGGACAACTCGCTGGGTGAAGCATGGAAGCAAGCAGTTGACGGTACGCATGGAATGAAAGTACAGGATGGTATGCTTTTTTATGACGAGGGGATTAACGGCCAACTGCACAGGCAATTAGTGTTGCCCGAGTCAAAAAGGAAAGAAGTTTTAGAGCTTGCGCATGATAGACCCAGTGGCGGCCACTTCTCTGAGAAAAAGACGAAGCAAAGGCTTAGGAGCGCATTCTTTTGGCCTACTATAGTTGCGGATGTAAAGCGCCACTGTCGAACTTGTCATACTTGCCAGACATTCGCACGACCGTCATTTAAAGACAACGTGCCTATCACCCCATTGACGAGGCCTGAGCGACCCTTTGAGGTTGTATACATTGACTGTATAGGGCCACTTGACCCGGCGTCGATACGCGGGCACCGCTATGCCTTGAGTGTGGTGGACTTATGCACAAGGTGGGCGGAAGTGATTCCCTTAAGGAGCCTCACTGCGAAAGCGACGTGTCAGGCGTTGATAGAAGTGTTCTCGCGATACGGGACGCCTGAACTGATTTGCTGTGATCAATGCACCAACTTTGTGTCAAGGTTAACACAGGAACTCATGGAGCGGTTAGGGGTTAAGATGCGGTTTTCCACTCCAGAGCACCCGCAAAGCAACGGAATTGTTGAAAGGTGGAATGGCACCTTTAAGGCAATGCTCCGGCACGTCGTCCATGATCACAAAGGGGACTGGGACCGCTACGTTCCGTGCGTGTTATGGGCGTATAGGGAAGTGCCTCATGATATAACAGGAATTTCGCCATTCGAATTGATGTTTGGCTGAGCACCGCGTGGGCCGCTTGACATCCTTCGGCAAACATGGACTGGGGAGTGGACACTACCTACGGGGTTGAACAAGCCAGCAGCGCAGTACTTGAGGGATCTCAGGACTAAGATGGCAGAAGCATCGGCTAAGGTTAATGAACATTCTGAGCCGATTCAAAGACGGTACGCGGAGAAGTACAATTTGAGGGCGAGGGAAAAGCAATTTGTCATAGGTGATAAGGTTCTAGTGCTGGATGGTAGTCAGATAGGCAAGCTGCAGCCAAAATGGAAAGGGCCAGCGGTAATAAAGGAGAAGAAGCGGGACAACAGTTATGTTGTGCAGTTTGAGGAGGGAACGAAGTGGGTGCATGCGAATCGCCTGCGGCCATACATGGCGAGATCCTATAATGTAGGCGTAGTGTTTGAATCGGACGAAGAGTTCGGTGCAGTGATGCATGCCCCCTGTCCTAGAGTGAAGGAAGAAAACGTACAGTTCCAAGTGGCGAACGAGACGTTAACGGCGCGACAGTGTGACGAGCTACGTAGAGTTTTAGGAGAAGCTCAGGAGGTATTCTCTCAACGACCCGGTAAATGCTTGGTAGGTTCACATAAAATTGCACTGCTTCCAAATGCAACACGGGAGAAAGCACACCTGTACAGGGTGCCAGTGGCATTCCGCAAGGAGATTGAGCGACAGGTTGCGGAACTGCAAGACTGGGGCTTCGTGTATCCGGTAGACAGCTCCTTTGTACATCCAGTAGTGTGTGTAGCCAAGAAAGACGGCTCATTAAGGATGTGTGTTGACTACAGAAAACTAAATGCAGTGACAGAGCCTGACAGCTTTCCTATGTCGAATATGACTGAGTTGTTGTACGAGGTAGCGTGTGCCAGCTACATATCGGTGCTAGATATGACTAGGGGGTATTGGCAGATAGCTCTAGAAGAGGAGTCACAGCGACTCACCGCTTTCGCTACACCTAAAGGGTTGTATGCTTGGAGAGTCATGCCGTACGGGCTGAGAAACTCGGCCGCAACTTTTCAGAGAATTATGAATGATGTCTTAAGTGAGCATTCAGAATATGCCATGGCATATATTGATGACGTGGCTGTATTTTCTACAACCTGGGCAGACCACATGCAGCACCTGGGAAAGGTGTTGGCCACTCTCAAGCAGGTGGGTCTGACGGCGAATCCTGCTAAGTGCAAGTTCGCACAGACAAAGGTGAAATATCTTGGTCATGTCGTCGGATCCGGGACGCATTCCCCCGATCCAGATAGGGTGAGTGCCATCTTCAAACTGCAGGCCCCGAAAACCAAGAGGGATCTTAGGAGTGTCCTGGGTCTTTTTAACTATTACCGTGAATATATTCCCGAATATTCTAAGGTGGTACGCCCGCTAACTGACTTGACAGCCCGTAGGATACCTAAGGTGATCCCGTGGAATGAGGAGGCAGAAAATGCATTTTGCGCTGTAAAGAACGTATTAGCTTCACTGCCGCAGTTAGTGGCGCCTGATCATGATAATGAGTTTCTGTTGACAACCGATGCCTCCGAGATAGCGGTAGGGGCTTGCCTATCGCAGCTTGTGGAGGGAGAACAAAAGCCAGTCGCATTCTTGAGTAAAAAGCTGACAGCATCACAGGCAAAGTGGTCAGCCATAGAGAGAGAGGCGTTTGCGGTCGTGTGGGCGCTGGGGAGGCTGGACACCTGGCTATTTGGAGCAAAAATAAAGGTGGCCACCGACCATAATCCGCTAACGTTTCTGGCCGGCTCAGCATCCACCAGCCCAAGGCTGATGCGCTGGTCACTGGCGCTTCAGAAGTATGAATTAGAGATAGTTCACATAAAAGGAACGGCAAATCGATGTGCAGATGCGCTGTCGCGATTAGATGACGGGGAGGGGGAGTAAAAGCCTGATACGGGAAGTGCGCAGCTACGGTGGCTTTGCTAATTGCTTGTGTGTATAGGCTTGTGTGTGAGTGCATGCGGGTTAGGACGCACGTGCCCGATTCTAGTGTTCGCGGGTGCTGCTGTCGACAGACCTCACGGCGACAGAGGCTATTTTTGTTGTTTCTACCGCGGATGCATGGTGGACCTGACAGCAGATTTGTGCCCTTCCTTTGTGAATTGCAAGGACCGTTCGTGATGTGCTGCGTGGTGTGTGCGGGTGTGTGTGTGAAAAATGTCACGCTGACAACAAGTATCCCCGTGACATTCTTGGTGGGGAGGAGTGAAGTCGGCGTCGTTTGTGCGGACAGCTGCATGCAATTGTCGCGCGGGGTGGTCAAAGGAGACGAGTGGTTCGACACCAAGACGGCGGCAACTTATAGCATCGTGGGTGGGGGACCCTCGGGCTACGAAGAGCGCGTAGGAGGGGTGACTGTGTGTCGGGCTTCCGCCACCCGGTTCGCGGAAGCAATGCCCTGGCCTTGAAGTCAGCCCCTCGTCGCTTAACCGCAGTGTGCAGAGACATTTGCAAGCTGTCCAGATGCCCGAACAGAACGCGGAAGTGCTTTCTTCGGGAAGTGTGTTTTTTTTGCGAGGTTGTGAGACAAAAGGGGACTCGTTGCACTGCAAGGGATTTGTGGCAACGACCTGGACGTATTGGAACTCCCGATAGTGTCACCTTGGAGCCCCGTTGTGTGCACACTGCGCGCACCGCAGTGTGATTGGACGAACGATGGGGCGAGGGGGTTGCTGGGAATGCTTTTAGGTGCGTGCGGGGCCGTTGGTGGGGATTTGGTGGAGATTCGGCTGAGAAAGAAGACCAAAATTCTAACATGTTACTCGTAGTGATGTCCATGTAAATACTTTCCTTTCTATCGCTTGCATATTCTATCTTAATAAACAGTTAACCCCATTGCAATCAGCGTCACTGGCTTGCCTACTGTAACGTGACTTCGCGACATCCATAATATCTTCAAGTTTCCCTCACTGACATCGAGGCGAACATCAACTGTGATGTCAGCAGGAAACAGACTGCTGGATTTGGTGTCACTTTTGGGGAAAAAGGGCAGGTAGAAATTTCAAGATGTCTAAGTCTGTTTAAGGCACTTTTAAAAATATCACATCATAAGTCAGTTATGCATCAGCTCAGTCAGCATGTTCAGAGTTAGGATCATTCTCAAAGCTGTTTCTTGCTTGAAGATTCATAAGTGATAATGAATTTTCTTTTTGTAGATTCCACAGTGGTGTGTGGAGCTTCTGCGCCAGAAGGGAGGTCGCCGTGGTGTAGCATGTACACAGCCACGGAGGGTAGCAGCTATGAGTGTTGCTGCACGAGTGGCAGAAGAAATGGATGTGGCTATTGGCCAGGAAGTTGGTTATAGCATTCGTTTTGAGGACTGCTCTTCTCCAAAGACATTGCTGAAGTACATGACCGATGGTATGCTGCTAAGAGAAGCCATGAGTGACCCACTGCTTGAAGCCTATGGTGTTGTGCTCTTGGATGAAGCCCATGAACGTACTTTGGCTACAGACATCCTCATGGGGGTACTAAAGCAGGTCGTCACCCAGCGTCCAGACCTCAAGATTGTTGTTATGAGTGCCACTCTTGATGCCGGTAAATTTCAGGTGAGTGAACCATCAGATGGTGCCCTTTTTACTGACTGCTTTCAACAAGTAGCCATAACATATGATGAAGCTCAAATGAGAGTTCATTCTATGTTTTTGGGGGGTCGAGGCATCGTTTTAAATAAAATGATGGCTTTCTCTGACAATTGTGAAAGTGAACAGTTTGTATTCTGATTTTGTTAAAGTATTCTGAAAACTGATTTTCTATGAGTAGCGCAGCTATAAAATGATAGCATTATTTTATTTCACCCAAAAGGGACATGGCTTTTTATAACAAGCAAATCAAGCAAATTTTTTGTGAGGGTATTGTACATTGTGCAACATTGAATCTTTTTGCAAGTCTCTATTTTAATATACAGCAATGGCTGTTTTATTTGTGCTCCTGGCACTAGAAACTCATTAACCCTTTAAAGAGGTCCTGAACCACTTTTTATAGAGGTCGAAAAATGCATTTGATGTTAAAATACACATCAGAAATACTTTTCGCAGCAAGTACTTCAATGCATTTGGCAGAAGTGGAGATATTGGCAATGATTGGCAACAGGGAACTTGCTCTGGTCAGGCACTTGAGACATTGTAGATTGGACCAACATTTATAGATACTTCTTCTGTTTTGAAACTCCTCACCTATGGGTAGCAGGCCATTCCCGTCACTGCAGCGCTGCAAACAACCTTTGCGACAAGTATGTGAGAGTCATCTGCTATAGCTTGGTGCGGTTACGGTGGCTTATTGTGATGTATGGCATTTGCATGGTGCATTTGCAAGAGCTATCTTGCACCGCAACCTGTTTTAGATACGAGGACCATAACCTGAGGCTAGGTACTTGAGCTGTGTCTCACGGAAGTCTCAATAAAAGCTGCATGAGCTGTAAGTATCCTTTCTCTAGGTAAAATTACAGCCGTTTCCAGGAATTTTTGTATAGCTATCTTCAGTGTGAACCGTGTGCAGCTATAGGCCTCTCGACTTGCCATGGTCTAGAGCGAGATGAAACTGGACGTTTGCCGCCAGACACGGCTTTCGTTAATTGCTGCAAAATCTGCTATGCAGCAGACCGTTAAGTCATTGCTCTCTGTGGGTAGAACGGCTTCAGCGCATTTAGTTCCGAGTTCCAGCCTCCCATAGTTTTCATGTACTTCCATTTATCAATCTTGACGAGTGCAACACTTTGCCAGCTTATGTACTTAGCTGTAAGCAGCTCTGTTCTGTTTAAACCACACAACCTTCTGCTGAAACAATGATTTATGCACGTTCATGCAGAAATATTGCCCTGTTCAGACAACAGCTATACAACCATCTGCAGTTCTCCCTTTTAGTGTCGAAGTTCGCTAACTAGGACATATCCTGCCAGATCATTGAAAAGGGCGTACACACCTTGTTTTAATATACAGTAAAAGCGTAAAGTGTACCCTGTGATTCGTTAATGTGCTTGAAATATATTCTTATAGACTTCATATAAATGCCCTTCTGGCACCAGCTATGTGCCAAGTAGATAGCTCTTGGTTCAACACTCTTCCCAGGTTTGATGTTGTAAAATTAAAATGATCTGAGCTGTGTTAATATATTACCTTTCCACAGTACCAAAAATATTCAGCAGAATCCCTCTCGCGATGACTGTCGATTCTCAGGGATTTTGAGAAGTCTGGAAAACTCCGAAAATTTGTGCCTCTATCAGGGAAAATTACCTGTAATCTTATTGAAAGGGTCGAAAGTCGCAGTAATGTTGGCTCGATTAACAGACAGGAATCCTAATGAATCGTCTTTGACTCCCTGTTGTCGGCTGGAGGAGTTGCCAGTGCACGGTCAACGACCGACTTTCCGGATGCCCGATAATTTGCGCAGCCTCGCGGCACCACCACGCACCCCATAGAGTCAATGTATCAGAACTTATGAAATGTCGGACGCTAGAACCCTTCGCCGTCCGATTTTCTGGCGCTTTTTGCCGTAACCACAGGTCCGAAAGGGCATTATTCAATGCCCCCACCGCTGCCGTTTTGATTACCTCGCCGCCTCGAACCGGCGTTCTGGCACGCAGATCCACTGGCACCCGTAGCAACGCTAGACCTAGCAGCTTCGACTTTCGATATTAAGCTTCTTGCCATTAGGTGCTGTGTTTTCCATTGAAAGGATTCGCTGCTGTCAGCAATGCCACCGACTCCGCCTTTGTAGTCCTTGTGATTGGCTTAGAAGCTTGGAAAGCACGGTGCATTGCATAATGCCGGTTTCCGAGAGCCAGCTTCGCCTCTGTACAGAAGTGTTACTTCGTGAAGCATACGCAAAAGTATTGTAGTGAAGCATAACAAGCGTGGGAAGGGGCTATTGCCACAGGATACAGTATGTATCTCTTAACCCTTTCGCTGTCAGACCTTTCTGGCCGTGACGCACCCCCAGTGTCGGCTTGGTTTCAGGGAACAAGCATAACAGGGAATGAACATAGCAATTTATTTTTGATTATGATTGGTATACAAATAACATAGTCATAGCTGCATAGTCAAATAACATAGTCAACAGCTGCAGAACACATAGTGTTCTGCAGCTGTTGTTAGTAAACATCATCATCATCAGCCTGACTATAACATCCGTTCAACATCCAAATCTGACGATGCGGAACCCTCTTCCTCGCATGCGACTCTGTCCGAGTCCAAATCCGAGCTTGGCTCGTATTCTGAATCGGAATTGAGCCACCGCTCCAATGAGCAGACGAAGGTCCCGCGCGCTGAGCCATCCGAAAGTAACCGCGCTCAGGGAGGATGCGCTTTCAGTCGCCTGCACAACGGAGATAAATGGGACGTTGCGTGATTAAGAAGACGGAGGGAGATGGAGAAAGGCTAAACAAAGTTCGAAGGGCTTTACGTTTACTGCTGCAAGCTGGAAGCGAGGGTGTTGCGAGAGAGCGAAAGCAGCAATCGAGTCACTCTTTTCGGAGAGGCAACGGCATGTGCGCCTGAACTTGACACGCCGTAGCAGGCACACCAACAGAAGAAAAATAAAAACCTTCAAACCAGCGGAGATGGCAGAACAACCCTTAAACCCATAACCACACGCGCGCGACGCATGATCCAGCGAGCGCGGAGCCACCGCGCCACTGAGCAAAGAGAAGTGGGGAGTGGCAGTCGGTCGCACCGTACTCTTCAATACATAGACTAACACAGGTCGAGGCGAATATACGATCTTGTAGAAAGAGTCAACAGATGGCGCGGCCAATCCAGGAGCGCCAGCTTTGCGCACAGGCGCGAAATTTTGAACGCACGATAGAGAACGTACCGGTACGTCAGTGACACTGTGTGGGGGTAGTGCCATGACGTACCGGTACGTCCGTGACAGCGAAAGGGTTAACTATACATGCATGCACCCGGCATCTCCTGTCAAAATGTGAGCACTGATATGCCTAATACGTGTACCCACAGGCCTTCAGAGCGTTTTTGAATGTGCCTGGGGCAGTTTGAGCACTTAAGGGCAGTAAATGACATTCATTTATTTTTTCCAACTGGCTGATTTTTCTGACGTTTTTGCGGCCCCTAGGGAGTTCAAAAAATCAGATGTGAACTGTGCAACTGACCAAGAAGATACTTCAAATGGTCCGTAGGGTGAACCAGTGGCGGAAGGAGGACAAGACCAAAAAGAACCTACGCATTGAGGAATGAAAGAGAAAGGATTCGTGCTGCCGCTGTGTTGAAGGAGCCTGAGCTCAAAAGACAAAGTGTTGGCTGATGCCGAGACGCAGATGTCCCTCATACAAACCGAAACAAACTCTTTAAAGCAATAACACAACACTGAGGTGTCGTGTGTGGGCTGAGAGTATGTCAGGACAGTTGAGGTTGACTTACGAGCTGTTGAGAGAGAATCTCAATTTTAACAAAGTTCGGGCGTCATACCAGTGAGCTTGCTATCAGTTGATAAACATAGCTCGTATTCGAAAATATTTCCTTCTGTTGCATCTCCTTTTTATTTGTATTTGAGAATGTCCGACGCCATTTGCGATTTTTTTCGAAGACATTTTATTTACTGTACATATTACTAACCCCTCCCTTCTATTCTCTTTTTGAATAACATAAACACTACTCCTTAGTATTCAATCTGGCTCAAGTTGTTTTTCTTCATTTGTTTTTCATATACTTACGAGGGAGTCACAACATCGGGTGACATGGTTTCAGCCCGTCTTGACATAAAACAGTTCTGCGTTACTCAGGGAATTTTGCAAGGGCACTCGGGGAAAACCTGGAAAACTCAGAATTTGCAAGTGTCAACTTGGTAGACACCCTGGTATTGCCACTGTCGAAATGAGTTATATATGAGACATGTACTGCAGCCGGATTCCTCTTTTGCACTTCCCTAAGAACACTCAGCACCATCTAGCACCACCGCTGCAAAGCCTGCGCATTGCCTCCGAAATACATGGCACGCCGGTGCTTGTGCGGGCTCCTCTTGTTTTTTCATAAAGTTCCTTGATAATTTGAAAGTAGCGACACTCTTTGGGAACTCTGCCGCCGCCGCGCGACCTCCTGCCTCCTTCTCGCCCCTTGCGCGTTCCCCTGCGGCAACCAGTTTTGCCCCCTTTTTTTGCATGACAATTGGTCTCCCTGCCGTTGCCCTTGAAAACGCGCGGGTCTTGAGTTTTGCTTGTGTTTTTCTTTTTCGGTCGCGCCATTTTCCTTCTGAGCACGGCTGGCTTGGCGCTTTAGCTCGGCGCAGCGAACGTTGTACGCTGTGTTTCCTGCTCTATGTGCTAGCGCTATGTCAGGCTGTTGCCTATATAACTGCAGGAAGAAGCCTGAAGATGGTTATGCAGTTTTTATACCACAAGGAAAGCGTGACGGTTGCGCAGGAAGCAGTGGCTGCATTACATTGGCCGAAAAAACTTTGTTCCTACAAAGAACAGCGTTGCGAGCTGAGGCATCTTTCTTATAGCTCATAGCAAAGCATCCCGGGAAGCTGCATTTTTTTTTTCATTCTTCCGGCCTGCTAACCAGGGTTTTTGTTGCAGTTGTCCTCAGTAGGCTTAATATTTTGGGGTGGCTTTATCACGTCGCTAACTGTTGTTATTCAGTCGGAAGTGCAGTATTATAGCTTCTGCTTTGCGCCCTGAAAAAGTTAGTGGCAAATATACCTGTGGTATTGCAGGTGATGAACGTTAGCTAGTCAACATGTTGAGTTTTTTTTTTTAAGTTTTAAGGCGAATGCCTTTATATCTCTGTTTCAAGGTCGCCTTGTAAACTGGAGAAGTATCACGTGACCCAAGGAAAACCAGAAGTGACCCAAAGCATGTCCACCCCTGTTTGAAATAATGATTACTCAAGTTATTAATGAATCATTAGTGATTGACATAAGGTGGTATAGAGAAGATGAAGGTGGATTAGAGTGTATTAAAAAAGGTTAAGGTGGATTAGAGTTCATTAAGAAGGATTAAGTGCATGAATGAAGATTAAGGAGGGTGGAGGAGGATTAATGTGGATTATGGTGGATTAAGGTGAAGGGTTGATAAAAGGGTATTAAGACCGATTTGGGTGGATTAGGGTGCATGAACAAGGATTAGGGAGGATTAAGGTGGATAAAGGAAGATTAGTGTGGATTAAGGTGAATTAGGGTTGATAAAGGAGGATCAAGACCGATTAGGGTAGATTAAGGTGGATTAGGGACCATGCAGCTGGAATAGGTTTGATAGAGGTGGATTAGGGTGTATTAAGGTAGATTGGGACTATTAATCAGGATTAAGTTGGATTAAGGTGCGTGAATAAGGACTAAGGTGGATGAAGGAGGATTAAGGTGGATTATGATAGATTGGAGTTGATAAAGGAGGGTTAACAGGGTGTCTACCAACCGGGAAAACCGGGAATTCTCAGGGAATTTGAACAGTCTGGAAAAACTCAGGGAAAACTCAGGGAATTTGTGCTTCCATCAGGGAAAATTAGCTGTAACTTTATTGAAAGGGAACGAAAGTCGTGTTAATGCTGGCTGCAGTAACAGAGGAATCACAACGAATCGTCATTGACGCCGTGTCATCGGCACGATGTATTGCCAGAGTAGTTAACGACCGATTTTCTAGACGCCCGATTTTTCGGACATGCCCGATAATTTGCACGGTTTTGCGGCACCACCACGTACTCCATATAGTCAATGTATACTGCCCTGACTGCAGGTCTGAAATGGCATTAATCGAAGCCGCCACCGCCGCTATTTTGATTATCTCGCCGCCTCGAACCGGCACTCTCGCAGGCAGATCCGCTGGCAGCCGTAACCACCACCGCGGCAACGTTAGGCCTAGCTGCTTCTATGTTCGCTATTGAGCTTCTTGCCGTGCGGTGCCGTGTTTTTCATTGAAAGAATTCGGCGCTATCACCAATGGCACCGACTCCGCCTTTGTAATCCTCGCGATTGGCTTTGAAACTCGCAGAGCACAGCGCGTTGCGTAATGCCAGTCTCCGAAAGTTAGCTTCGCCTCAGTACACTAGTGTTAGGCGGTGAAGCATAACAAGCGTGGGAAGGGGGCAATTGTCACGGGACATAGTATGTATCCCTTAATTACACATGCGTGCACCCCGTCTCCTGTCACAGTACAAGCCCTGATATGCCTAATAAGCGTACTGGCAGGCCTTCAGAGCTTTTTCAGACTTGCCTGTGGTAATTTTAGCCCTTAAAGGCAGTCAAAGACATGCATTAATTTTTTTCAGACTGCCCGTTTTTTTTTCGGTTTTTTTTTTGCGGCCCCTCGGAAATCCGAAAAATCAAATGTTGACTGTACAACTGACCAAGAGGATGCTTCAGATGATCCATGTGGTGAAAGCGTGGTAGAAGGAGGATGAGAACAGAAAGGACCGACGCACTGAGGAATTAACGGGAAAGGAATTGCCGGCGCCTTTTTGAAGGAGCTTGAGCTAAAATAACTAAGTGTTGCCTAACGCTGAGACACAGGTGACCCTCATCCAAACCAAAATAAATTGTTTAAGCAGTGAAACCCAACACTGAGATGTGTACGGGCTGAGAGTATGTCAGGACAGTTGAGGTTGACTTTCCAGCTGCTGAGAGAGAACCTTAATAATTAGTTGTGACAAAGTTCAGGACCTCATACAGATGAGCTTGCTATCAGTTGATGGAAATAGCTGATATTAAAAAAATATTTACTTATGTATGCATCTCCTTTTCATTCGTATTTGAAAATGTTCGACTCAATTTGGAATGGACTTTACCATTTCTTTCTCTGTGCATTTTACACCTTCCTTCTGTTTTCTTTTTAAATAAAATAGATATTACTCCGTACTATTCAAACTGGATTAAGTCTTTTTTTTTGTTTCAGTATGCTTACTAGAGAGTGACAGCATCGGGCAACGTGGTGTCGGCCTGTCTTGACATAAAACAAAGTTCTGGCTCATTCAGGGAATTTCGCAAAGGTGCTCAGGGAAAACCTGGAAAACTCAGGGAATTTGGAAATGTCAACTTGGTAGACACCCTGGTTAAGACTGTATAGGGTAGGCTAAGGTGCATTAGGGGTGATGTAGGTTGTATTAAGGTGGATTGTCGGTATTAATGTGGATAAAGGAGAATTAAAGTGGACTAAGGTGAATTAGGGTTCATTGAGTATTAACACCGATTAGTCTACCACAATCCTCCTAATGCACATTAATCTACTGAATCCACATTCATTGACCTTAATCCTCCTTTTCATTCACTTTAATCCACTATACTCCACGAAAGTCCTCCTTAATGCACCCTAATCCACCTTCATTGATCTTAATCTACTCTAACCCGCCTTAATGCACTTTAATCATCCTTAATCAACCCTAATGCACCCTCAATCACTTTACTCCACCCTAATCCACTGTAATCGTTTTTAATTCATCGTAATCCACATTCATCTACCTTAGTCCACCCTACTCCTCCTTCGTTCACTTTTATTCATCCTAGCCCACCATGATCTTCCTTAATGCACCTTAATCCACCCTTATCCTTTTTCATGCACTTTAATTCACTATAATCGTCCTTAATGCACCTCAACGCACCTTCATCCACCCTAATCACCTTCATTGACCTTAACCCAACCTAGTCTCCTTTATGCACCTTCATTCACCCTAATGCACCTTCGGCTTTAATCCACCTTAATCCTCCTTAATACACCCGAATTCATCTTAATCCAATCACTAATCAATCATTACTTTGCTAATCATTAATCGTCTCTTATACACGGCTGTAGATGCTTTGGTTCGCTTCCCGGCTCCCTTCGGTCACGTGATATTTTCTGCAGCTCACAACGGGCCCTTGAAACAGAGGTCTAAGGCTTTCGCTTAGTAAGCCACCACAAAGGGATGTGTCACAAGCAATACTAGATCAGACGCACGAAGTAAAGCATCCGATCATGTGGCAGAAAAATTTCTGGAGTATAGAACTCGCTTCAAAGCTCCCTTTATATTGGTATACCCTGTTCATACAGCTTTAAGAAAAAACCAACCTCCTCATAAACGTTTCCTCCAGCATTATCGATGCTGTTATTAGCATTTCTCAATTTTCTATCCCACTGGGGCGCGCAACTGGCCCAAAATAACACGCCTCCATAGAATCCTGCGGCCCGTCCGCGGGAGCCCAGGAGAAAAAGCGCGCCGTACGCAGCTGGCGGGCGAGGAGAATCGAGGAGGAAAGCACCATGAGAAAAGAGCCGTGAGGAGGAGAGTGTCGCTACTTTCAAATTATCAAGGGGCTTTATGCTTTCTGAACACGCTGCGCCATCAAGTGACATTGCAGAGAAGTCCACACTTGGCCTCCGAGACCAGAAGTGGGGCAGACCGGTGCCTGCGAACGCTAATTGTTCTCTCGCTTACCATGAACCCAGTGGCACATACTCGGTGACCTAAGTTGGTGAGAGGTTCATTAAAGAGCGGCACATACCCAACGCATTCATGGTGCAGGTTGCTAAAATGTTGGTGTGGAAGATGCTCATTCAGAAGGGGCACATACCCAGTGCATTTGTGGTGCAGCCTGCTAAAGGATCAGGTTGCTGTCCTTGAGGAACCCTTGTGAGACGGGTTCGATTCCGTTATATAATGGAAAATTTTGATGGAGCTTTTTTTGTCATAGTAGAGCGGCACATTCCTAGTGGCACATACCTTGTTACCCAAGTTGGCATCTAAGACATTCATTGAAGAGCAGCACAAATTTACTGGCATATACCCAGTGACCCTAGTTGGCATCAAAGAAGTTCATTGAAGACCAGCAGAGACAGAGTAGCGCATACACAGTTCTCCAAGTCGGCGTCAGAGTTTCTTTGAACAGTGGTACCTACCCATTCTGTCATCTGTAGTGACCCATGTTGGTGTGAAAGTTCATTGAAGGGCTGCTCATATGTACACATTGCCACTTACACAGTGACTTAAGTTAATGGGCGTTTTCGATTTTCCACTTCTGGCTACCCGCGGGCTGCCAGAGCCAGCCAGAGCGTCATCGTTTTTCTTGGATTGCTCTGCCCACCGCGCCACGCACTTCTGCTGTGCATCCTAGTCCTAGCTGTTCTGGCTACCTGCGGGCTGCCAGAACCAGCAAGGATGATTTTGGTCTGGCTGCTCTCCGGAAGTTCTCTGGCTGGCAGACGACGACTAAAAGAGGCAACAGGCGCTCGCCGGAATCTTTGTGGGGACTTGATTGCAACACGGGTGCTTCAGGACTTAAATTTACCTTACTCAGCCAACTGTCTGCGGTCATCTTCAGCTTTCCTTACTTCTAGTATTATCTTTTTAGGTGCTACCGCGCTTTTCCGCATTGCGAGGCGGTGCAATACGAGCGGCGTTGAATCGTTTGAAGCTTTTGTGTGTGCGTCCCATAAAGGCGTCTTCCTGGCGGTGAGATCAGCGCGCCGCACTTGCATGCGTGCATGTTATCTGCATAGTGTTTCGTGCAAGTTGTATACTCGCGGACAACTTTTCTTGGCTATGAATTGAAGACTACGGAAACTAAGCGTGCCTCTTTCAGCGCTGCTGGAAGTAGTCCCGCAGTTTTGTTCACGTTTTCTTATGTGGGAAATAGAAAACAATATTATTCTTGTTTTTTACAGCACATAATTTGAAATGATACGTAACATTCACCAGTCAGCTATTGGTATTTCATTGCATCGTTAGTTTGCTCTTTCGAGTTTTCTCACACCCAAAACCGTCGCACATATTGCATGTTCCTCAAACGCAAAATGGCACCTGTGTCTTTTGGTGAGTGTTTGTCGCTTTCTGTCCTGCCCATTGACTCCCCTGGTAGGCTGTTGATCAATGTTAGCTACAAAAGAATGTTGAAGCACACACACACACACACACACACACACACACAGTGTTTGCAGCGTCTGCGCAGAAACCAATTGAGCCCATTTGGAAATTGCAAACTTCGGGATGTACAAACGAGTGAGTGGGCGAGCTGACCGCTGCGCTGGCTCTATCGACGCCAGCATCGATTGCGCGTCCAAGTCTTAACTGATACCATACGGCTGCTTCGGAGCTCTGACGCAGGCTGCGATGCTCGCTGTTCAGAACTTGGTACATATTGGATCTGAATAAACATTGATTCATGCCGAGTTAATTGTATCTGCCTTCACTAAAGTGAAGAGGTGTGAGGTCGGCGAAACCGAAACCGGTGCCAAGCGCGCCCGGACTACATTGCGTACGAATACAGTCATGTGCAGAAGCTCCGCCCTCGTAGCTTTCGCTTCGTAGCCAAGAAAAACTGCCCATGAGTATAGACACTCATTCAAACACATTGTAGTACATTTTCGTTTGGTCTTTCTCTGGTGGTGTTCCTTTTCACATATCATGCGTATGCGGCGATATCTCCGTTTTCTGCAGTTAGCGAAGGCGTTGCAGCTTCGAAACCGGTATGTGTTTGAACTGCTGGCCATTGATGTTAAAAACGCACTGGTTGAGTAATGGGCACACGTACATTACTCACACATAGATTAGCTTATTGCTCTCATGATCGCGACCAATATTTTTTTTCGTGTGAAACTTTTTGCTGGTCACAGGCAGCGCGCATTTTCATGTGCCAGCCGCATCCCCAGCTCCTTCGAGTCAAAATGAGAAGCACCATCAGCTGAAACAAACTTGTTGAAATCGAAGCCCAAGCAGGTTGGCATGAAATTTTATGCCTATAAGACGTACCCGATATCCTGCTTTTTCATGTCTTGCCAAGTGATGACACAACGCTAACTCGTCAGTGTCGTCGGTGGGCGATGGGATCGCTGCAAGCAGAGATCCTTGAGTGATTGCATTCGGGGATACAATCACTTGCACGCGATTTCGCGTCATGGCATCGGACGGGTCAGAGGCCGTCTGTTGCTCTGTACAAGGTGAGCTTGGCCCAGTGCATGTCCTGTGCTGAGTCACACGGAATCTCACGAAAGTGATTGTATCCCTGAATGCAACTACTTATATATTTTCAAGTTGGAAACGCATAAATGGGCCGACTGGCCGAGCACGCGCCGAGCGCTGCCATGCTGGTAGCATGTTTACATTTCGCCAGCTGTCCCAGCATTCGATTTTGCAAACGTCGACCAGATTCGGATTGTCTTGGGATCCCAGCCCACGTGGCTTCCTATCCGGACCAGAACTAGTTGGCTGCCAGAACTCCGAAAATCAGAGGCCCAGTCTGACGGTTTCAAACCCTGTTCCCTCGGCGCAGCAGCCTGATGCGCTACCCATTTGACCATGGACTACTCAGTGTCAGCACATTGTTGCAAAGTTCTGCAGCATGATGCGTAAGATGGTAACAACAGGAAGGTTTGCCTCGGGAAGCGAAAAACGTAAGTCTGCACATTAAGTCTGCCTGCAGTATCAACACACTGACTTGCACGTACCAGAAACTATGGGTCTCCACGACTACAGATGTTTGGCCCGATGCTAAAGGCTGCGGCAGTGAGTTATGTGCATGGACGGGGAGGAGGGACACACAGTGAGAAATTAAAATAGTCTGCTGGCACCACGACTCCATGCAAATTGTAGCCAGCAGAGAAGCGTCGTTCACTAGGCACATTGCTCGATCGCAGTGCCCTCACAGCCCTTATGAACAGGTCCTGCCTGGTTCAAGGAAGAGGATTTGCAGGCCGAACAAGTATCTGAATGTTGGACTGCACTGAATAAGAAAGACGGCGTAAATAGCCAGCATTTATTGTACAGAACATATACACTCGATGATATGTATGCTGAGCAGTCTCAATGTTTAGAGGTATGCTTTTGCCAAGTGAAAATAATGGTAACAGTTCTTTCTCATTTCCTGGTTTTACTTGCCTATTCAAAGGCAGCTGCCCAGTTCAGTGTTTTTAATAGCACTCGTTGGCAAGTTACTTTAAGCTGTGTGTGACCTGTGCAAGGCAAATGATTTAAAGGCAGTGATGTGACATTGACGCTGAAAAAAAAAGTTATTGTGGAAATGGCAGGAGCTGTGATGTGGTCAGATTTATTTATTGATTCATGGGATTCATTCATTATTGATTCAATGTGCATGCAGTTCGAATCTATTCATTGCTTCCTTTGTATGCGATATTTTTTACAATGAACCCTTAGAAGTTTTACATCCGGTTGTGCTATTCGTAGGTTCTTTGCTTTAATCATAACTTCTAGAGTTGAGCCCTTCATAAAGGAGGTATCATTGTATGGTCTTAGCTCTTTCATTACCGCACCTATAGCAATGATCAAATTGATTGACAGTTCTTCTGCGCTTGTGAAACATTTCCATTAGAATGCTTCTGCAACATCGTGCACTGTCTGAATTGACTACTGATCTTTAATTATTTGTTATTGACAATTTTTGGCAGATTGGGGAGCCTGGAAAAATAAAACCCGCTGGAGGTATTGTTCGAGCTAGCCTCCAATGCTCCTAGCACTTCCTAAATAAAACCACGGAAAATGTGTGCTTCGGTTTCGGCAACATAATTTTTTGTAATAGCAACGACCATCTCTCTTGCTACGGCACGAAGTAAAATAAAAACATGCAGGCATTCAGTTTGTAGGTTTTATTATTTATCTAAACTTTAATTCGTCTATTGAAGCAACAGATTAAACAAATAACTGTCCTGTGTGTAGGCGCTCCTGCACGATTGATGTCGACTCTCCGGCTTGGAGTGCAGCGCCTGCAAGGAGGACAAACAGCGTTTGGTTTGAAATTTAAGGTATTATGTAATACTTAGCAGACAAAATTGTTAGCATGCATTGTATGCACTGCGCTTGACAGCTCGAAATGGCCTGACCTGGTGAGGGACCTTTTAAGGTCAGACCACATGCATCTTTGCCAGCGCGTGCTCACTTCTGGTCGCTCCTGTCTAGACACCTTGGCAGACATCGGTTCGTGTTGAGCTACTGACACGTTTCAAAATGTGCAAGCTGGCTGTGACTACTATCCATTGGTCAAGCCGTTGCAAGACAAAGTCGGTCTACACCACGTAGCATGGCCAGACTGGAGCATATAAGCGCAGTTTCGCACTCCAGCCCTGTCGTGCACAAAGCAAACGTTGCACATACGCACTACAGCTGCATGTAGCTGTGGTCTGCTATGTAACATATATCCTCAACATAGTCCTCAGCATGCACTGCGGCTCCCTGAGGACATCCACATTTGGCACATTATAGTAGGTGCCAAAATTGGAAATGATGGCGCCTGTGTGAACACACAAAATCAAATTTGACTATGCACCACACCACTATGATGTTCAGCAGGCAAAGCATTGTATACATGCCCCTTTCCGCTGTAGACTTCGCAGTACGAGGTATTGAAGGAGTGGGAGCACCGTGAAGGGGATCATGAGCGATCTTTAATTACCAATTACTCCGCTTCTGCTGAATGCATTAATATATTTTTTACGGTACTATTTCTGAAATAGTCTATTTTAATTTCAAATGCATTTTTTGACTTTGATAAAAAGGGATTCAGGGCCCCTTTAAGCAACACTCCACATTACTGTACACATAGTGAGCAAATATATGGGGAGGCTGCAGTGCTGGTTGAACGCACACTAGGCCTTACTTGCAAAGAAAAGCTGACTCAACAAAATAATCTAGTATGAGGAGGCTTCTGCATGCCGTCTGACCTGACAGCCATTGCTTCATGAGCCTAAAGAATGCAGTAAAATGCAAACCAGGTGCCTGCTGCAAAGAGTAAAAACAAACAATAGGAACTTACCTACTTTCACATTTGCAAAGCTGCTACTTTTCCACATAGCATGGGCCTTGCTATGGCTTGTATTGATGCCAACAAATCTTCATAATTTTTTTGCATGATCTGAGTTACAAAAGTTGGAAACTAGGAACTAGGTCACAATTTGTATATTTCACAATTTTTTTTACCGGTTATTTACTTTCAGTCATGTTCCTTGATGTGCTTCCTTGAAGTTTCACATAAGAATCTCAAAAACTGTCTGATTACTGCTTTACATCCATTCAAAACACCAGTAACTAGGCTATAATTTTAGGTATCGTGCTATGCATTGCATCTACTATGTCTTGAAATAAAACTAAAATAAATAAATAAAAATAATATATAAATAGTAAATAAATAAAATAAAAATAAAACAAAGCACCGAAAACGAGCACATTTCTAGCGGTAACGAAAGAGTTAAGAAAAAGGTTAGACATTGCCATTATTTTAATACCTATGTATTTTACACAATTCACAGTGACTTGTTTTTTGGCCCTTTTACGACATTGCATCTACCATTTGCAAGTCATTGTCCACTCAATAATACATTGAGAACCCATCACCATCTGTCATGGCGCTCTTTGGCCATATCTGGCCCTTGCTGCAATAAAAACCACATATTAAGAAAAAAAGAAAGCATTGCCTTATTAATGAGATAAGCCATAGCATAGTAATGCAACACAATTCTTATTGATACATACTTGCCGTGGTTGTTTAGCGGCTATAGTGTTGGGCTGCTAAGCACGAGGTCGTGGGGTTGAATCCTGGCCACGGTGGCTCATCTTAATGGGGGCGAAATGCGAAAACACCCGTGTACTTAGATTTAGCTGCATGTTAAAGAGCCCCTCGTGGACCAAATTATTCCGGAGTCCCCTCCCCCACTACGGCGTGCCCCATAATCAAATCATGGTTTTGGCACATACAACTGCATAATTTAATTCTTAGTTCTTATTGATATCTGAGGTGCATAACCACTTGATATCACCAATAAGCATTTTATTTTGAATAAACTTTCATTTAGAAATGTATGCAATATATGTATATATATTGTATATTGTATTGTATATATATTGTATATATATGTATATATATTGTATACAATAAGCTTTCATTTAGAGATGAATGCAGCTTACTGTATATGAGCTGGGAGTGCACTTGGCTATCATCTATGTAACTGATCGTGCAAAGTGCACATTTACTGCTTGAATCTTTACATTAATTGACTTGGAATTTTCTATTTGTAACATTATTTTCTCTAAATGTTAAATGACATTACTCATTGTTTGCTTCCTTCGCTGTCCTCTTTATAGAACTATTTTGACAATGCACCATTGATGAGTGTACCTGGTCGGACGCATCCTGTGGAGATATTCTACACACCGGAACCTGAACGAGACTACCTTGAAGCAGCCATTAGAACTGTCATTCAGATTCATATGTGTGAGGAAATTGAAGGTGACATTCTGCTATTTCTGACAGGCCAAGAGGTACATCACTTTTTTTCACCTTACTTGCATTATTTGTGATGTCAGAACTATGAAGGATCAAAAGAAATGAGATTGTTGTAGGATTTATGTGAAGATACTTTACTGATCACATGTAATGGTGACTACTGTAAGAAAGAGCGTTTTCTTGTGTTCTTGTGCTTATTTGGTATGAGTAGCTGGGTAACCGCAGCAACTTTCACGAAAACGTGCTCTTTCAGCACCTTATGGTGATGAAGCTACCTCTGACAGTAAGCTGTTGCTAACGCAGCAAACGCGGTTATGGTTTCGTATTCGGTTGTAATGCGCAGACAACATTCAAACCCAATTTCGCGTTACATTCGTGTACATATGGTATGTCAGAGCGATGATTTACAGCACTCAGTTTGGCTTGTTTTTGATCTGTTGCACATTTTTCCTCCTTGTTGTTTCAGGAAATTGAAGAGGCATGTAAACGACTGAAAAGGGAAATTGATAATTTAGGGCCGGATGTTGGAGAAATGAAGTGCATTCCTCTCTACTCATCATTGCCACCAAATCTGCAACAGCGTATCTTTGAGCCGCCACCACCTGCCAAGGCAAATGGGGCCATTGGCCGAAAAGTGGTTGTGTCAACAAATATTGCTGAAACATCCTTGACCATCGATGGTGTGGTCTTCGTGATTGACCCTGGTTTTGCCAAGCAAAAGGTACAGGACTTCTCTTTTAATGCTATCTTTCTGTGCAGCACCCTAGGCATTATCTGTGAAAAACCTATTGAGGCTGCAAAACTACAGACAAGAACCATTGATTACAAGGCTGTGTTTTCTTGTTGCAGTGGCCCCAAATTTAGCACAGGTGCAAATTGTGTGATTACACGATACACTTGATTTTTTCCAGCTAACAGTAGAACCCCTCTAATATGTTCTTCATGGGACTGTGAGAGAAAAAAAACAGTATACCGGAAAAACGTATTACGCGAACACTGTGCTAAAATTATGCGAACATGCTGTTACATAATAAAACACACTGTGCATGGTTTGCCTCCGAAGGATTTTTAGTTGCCGACCAAAATTTGTATTCGACCGGGACCGCCCAAATTCTGAAATATGGGATTGATAAAAAATGAGTGACTGATTGGACAAGTGGCCGAAAAAGGTTTTGTATTATCAGATGATCACTTTTGGGGCTAGATTCATGTTTGTGATGTGTGTCTAGTGACTAGAACATGCTGTCTTATCATAGTGCTAGGATAACTGTAGCCTGTCGACATGTCTGGTGCTACTAAACAAATTATCTTCGAAAGTGATCGTCCAAGAATACAGCCACAGTTTTTTAGCGCGTTGCTGCTCACATGCGCTCCTGCATATTCCGATCATTGTCAGGCTGTTGCTAGAGACATGAAAGTGCAGTCAGTGTGTGCACTGAATCGTCATCCCCCGCCAACATAACAGAAAACAACCGAGCTGCCGGAGCAGTATAATTGCGAGTTTCTTCACAGCAGTGATTGTCTTGCATTTCTCTTGCTTAATTGCCACCCTCGTTGGTACAAATATCGAGGGGTCAAGTTGGCACCACTTGAACCTGCTTGGAAGTGGCCCGGTACTGTCGCTATTTCACATGTAAATGAACAAACGCTGCATGCGTGGAACTCGCACAACAATAGAAAATGCAGCCCTTGCAACTTTTACCAGCTCAGTTTGGGCATCTGGTTTGGGCATGGTCACTGACTAGTGAATTGCCTAGGCTTCGCTGGTTTCGGTTTCAAAGAGGTGCTGGCAACATTCCTGATGGTGTTTAAAAAATACTTGTGCTATTTCTGCTTGATTCTGTGGCCAAGTTAACATGTGGTCGGGCAGGCGCAGTCCGAATAATGAACGGCACAGTGCATGGTGTCCGAAATTTTGTAAATTTCCGCCAAGATCATGGCACATCAAAAGAATGCATTGGTGGTGGTCGGAATTGCGCAGATAGGGGGTGTCTAGCATGGTTGCCATTTCTTTTTAAAGATTTTTTTATGGTATAGACAGTACACTTGATATTTTTCTTGTAATTATACACTACAGTATTTTGCAGTAAGGACAACGATGTCTACAAGCTTTTTGCTGGAGCCGGGTTTCAGCGATGTTCTACCTGAGAAAACTTACAAATAAGGAATGTATCAACGGGGTTCTACTTCACTACATTTTTTAAGATGGGAGTTTTCTACTGCAGTTAAAGCTCAATTCAGAGAAGTAATTTCTGCAAGAAATATTTTTAAATCAAAATATTCGTCACCCTGAGAGTTATTGCTATAGGCTCCCACATGTCCTTCATGTGGTGCAGTGCATTTGATATTCCACATTTCTTGAACTGCTCCTTTATCATCGAATGGGATGGGTGGCTCATGCCTGGACTTAACACTTAGCCAGTTCCTTCTGCGATACATGCAACACTCCAACATGCCAGAAACACATGAGGCAGCTCTGTTGTAGCTTAGTGCATAAAGTGCCATATTTATTCTAATATGAGGCGAAATTTTCTCCCCAGAATCCTTAGCCTCTCACTTTACATGTTGGGCTGATACATTCAGTTACTGTTTCAATATGGCGCTAGCAGCACTGAATTTCCAGCGAACCAGATTTTCTTTTCTTGGGCCCCCATCTGCACCCTCACCTTATCGTCTGACCACTTTATAATTAAATAAATACAGCAGGTTCTCTTGTTAACAAGCTGGGTCATAATCAAAGTGGCAGGTTATTGCCTATGCCTATACTTGAATTCGTAAAGGTAAGGCACAGACCACGACTCAAGAAGAACACAAACGACAGGATCGGTGCCGGTCCTGTCGTTTGTGTTCTTCTTCTTGAGTCATGGTCTTCTGCGCCTTACCTTTACTAATTCAAGCATGAACCAACTAGCCCAAGCAAGAGTTTTACCTATGCCTATACGAAAACTTCTGTCAACGTGTTGAGTTTGATGATGCCGACTCTGACAGTAGTAAGCTGTTGACCTCGCCACGAATTTGGTTTCAATTTTGTACCCAATTGTACGCACCGGCATTATTCGGACCTACATATTTGTTTTGGAGGAAAGCTGCCCATTAGGATTGGGTAAATACCATAAGTGTCTAATAGTTAGCTGTCGTTTTCACTTTTAGAATTTTGCCACTGAGGGTAGGCTGAAAGTATGTTTTCAATGTTGTCACTGTCCAGTAGCAACACCAAAACAACATCATTGAGTTGCACATATGCTGACCAGCCAAGTTAAGATTACCATTACCATGTATACAATTACCATTACCATGTATACAATTACCATGTATACTCGTGTAATGGCTGCACCCAGGTAAAATCTGCGCCCAAAACTTTGTAAGAAGAGTCCCCCCAAGAATATATTTAAAAATTACACATGTATAAGCTGCACCATTGACTTTTGAGCATGTTGGCAGTGTTATCTGTTGTATGGTGCAAGAATTGTTAAGCTTCCTTTTTATATATATATACATATATATATATATATATATATATATATATATATATATATATATATATATATATATATATATATATATAAGCTGCACCATTGACTTCTAAGCATGTTGGCAGTGTTATCTGTTGTATGGTGCAAGAATTCTTAAGCTTCCTTTATATATATATATATATATATATATATATATATATATATATATATATATATATATATACAACAGGCTTTCGGATATAACGGGCCATATTTCAACCTTAGTTTGGTCTGCTTATTTGATTAATGCAACGAAGTTCGTTTTTAACTGACTGCGCTACAACGGACTATCGGCTACAGCGGATAACATTAGCGGCAATTTTTGTCAAAATAAGGTGTATAAAACAGACTTTTGGCGTGTCGACATGGACTGGCAGCTGACTTGTGAGGGTCAGCCGACGATCGCGGCTCAATATCTTGCAAGGGAGGGAGGAAAGTGAGGCAGGAGCGCGCTGTCTTTCGTGCGCGAGGCACGGGGAGAGGTGAAGGAAAAATTGGGCTCCACTCCAGTGGCTGCTGTTAATAGCGCGGCCACGCGGGCGCCATATCTTGAAAGCGAACTGCGGTGTGAAAAAGTCTGCCCCCACGCAAGCCTCATGTTCAAAGTGATCAGTGATGTGGACAAAGTGCACCCAGTGCCGGTAGCTTCGTATGTGCTGTGCTTTCACGATGTTTAGTTTTCATTGAAGCGAGAGACAGCACGAAGGTCGATTTGCTCGCTGCTGCTGCCGCGCTTATCTTGCTTAATTTGCTATCACAATCGATGCTTCGCTTTTCGGGTGAAACTTCAATGTGCTTGTTTGTTTTTTTACCGTGGATATTCGTCACTCGCTCTTTGCAATAAAGTTGTTATACATTGTGACAAAAGTTTCGGAAGTGAGCCGTTTCGGATAATACGGACTTCAGATAAAACAGGCGTTTTTTGTCGGATTATCAGGGTCAGTGTAACGAGAGTCGACTGTATATATATATAATTGATGTCAAAACGAGGCAGCTGTGCCGAGTTTTTGGCGCCTCTAGTTAGCAAAAGCAGTGCCTCCAAGATTTAGCAGCTGCCTCCAAGACGCTGCCATCGCTGTTCTGTGAGGCATCACCATTTATTCCAGCTGGCAGGTGACGCGCTACGAAAATAGCCATAAATAGCCAGAGTCAGTAGAAGTGAGTACTCTAGTTCAATAAAGGCAAGTACCACCAAAAATGTTTAAAAAAGAAACGTCTTTTTCTTCGTGTAATGACCGCACCCCCAATCTTCGCCCCAAATCTCGAAGAAAAAAAAAAAACTGTGGCCATTACCAAGTATATACGGTATACAGCCAAGTATGTACGGTATCTTCCAACAGCCAATTTAATGATTGAAATACTGAGTCTTGGCCACTAGTAAAAGAGATGCCGGCTGAGACTTGGTTGGCATAGGAATATTGAAAAAGTATATTTATATAGAGTAGAAATAATGGAAGTTTGTATATTGCTGCTATGAATTTTACAATTGTGCTCAATAAAGACAACTTAGGACTTCAATTGTCTGCTAGAAATATTAACATTTTTGCTGGCAGTGTTGAGTTATGCAATCTTGTGGCTGTGCTAATTAGGGAAAAAGGTTAACTGACCTGTCTGAAGAATGCATTATAGTGAACTTGCCCACTGTTGCGCAGGTGTACAATCCTCGCATCCGGGTTGAGTCTCTACTAGTGTCACCCATAAGCAAGGCGAGCTCACAGCAGCGAGCAGGTCGTGCTGGCCGCACAAGGCCAGGCAAATGCTTTAGACTGTATACAGAAAAAGCATACAAGACGGAGATGCAGGACCAGACATATCCTGAGATTCTTCGGTCAAACCTTGGCTCAGTTGTTCTCCAGTTAAAGAAGTTGGGCATTGATGACTTGGTGCACTTCGATTTCATGGATCCTCCAGGTAACGTATGTTTGTTTCTTGCCAAGTACGTCTGTTTTGATGTGATTGCTGCACTGATTGCACCAAACCGGGAAATGCAGCTAAACCTGCTATTTCATGCAATATTTAGGCAGAATTTGAGTATTTTGTGCTCAGCCTTTTGTGCACAATCATAAAAGCATATTCACACTATGCCAACAAAATGTCAATAGCATTTATTGTCCGATTCATCAGTAGGCACTGTTACTGAAGGGCCAGTTTGTCATACTAGGCTGATGCAGCCAACAACAGCGAGTCACTGGCCTTTATGGTGGTGATGCCAACAAAGCCAATCTGCCGGCTGTAGTTTAACGTGTGCAATTGATTTCTGACTGCCTAAGTACTGTAATGCTTGAAAACATATTCGTTTAAGTAGTAAACACACATTCTAAAGTCAAAATGCATGAATAGAGCACTGCGCAGTCCGAATTGTTTTGGTATGGGTTTGCATGACCCAGCCCGTGCTCGTGACTTTGGTCGAACCCGTTTATAACGATGCTGGTTCTAACAATATATTGGATATAACAATGAAAAGCTACTGCACCGTCAATTTTTGTATGTTTTCTATGGGGAAATAACCCACTTTCTACAATAACCCCATGCTGTATTATTGGTTATAACGATGAAGTGTGGCTGCTGGGTGTCTGTGCCGTAAGGTAATGGAATGCGAAATCCTTGAAAAGAAAAAAAGTGCGAGCCGCTGCAGGATTGCCCGCCACCCCAACTGCCGCCGCACGCTTCTCTCCATGAGAGATGCACGCCAGCCTTGTGCGCACCTCTCCTAACGCCCTTCCACCCCTCTGAACACGAATGGGCTGTGCCCATAGCTCTGCGCCGCGCCACCCTCTGAAAAACAAATAGACTGTGCCAACTTCACTGACAACGCTGCCGGCACTGCTACCAGATTGCTAGCTCGGCCCTCACAGTTGGGCCTTTATTCTCTGGCCCTCAATCTGCACAATTCTGCTAATGGATGAAGTCGCTTGTGCTTGTCTTTGTCCTTAGATAATTCAGTCCCTCATGGGTTTGTTTTCGTGAGGGACCTTCCACTTCGCCATGTGGAGCACCTGGATGCGTTAGTGAAGGACGTCGGCAATCTTCGCATAAAGCAAGGAAGGTAGACAGACATGCAGTTTTCTTGTGCAAGCCAGTGGGAAGTATGTGGCGAGATGCTTGTGGCGATCTGACTCGAGCGTTTCTTCTGGAGTTCTCAAGCTGAGATCCTGCTGCGGCAAGTGATGCCTCGGCGGAGCTCGTGTCACTTGCTGCCCGTAACCCTTCTTTGCAGTTGTTATATCAGTGCCGTTCTTGAACGCCGACAGCAGCAGCTTGTTAACAACACGCAATTGGAGTGCACAGGAAGCAGAGTTAAACAGTTGAATAAGTCAACAATGGAGGAAAGTGGTGGGGAGAACCGACCTCTCCACAGTTATGGTTTTCTCAGAAAAGCTCGTGGTACTTTCGTGCGTTTTGTGGCACTTGCTCGTGCATTTTCGTGACACTTGAATATTGTTATTAGTGGGTTCGACTGTATATGAACAGGCCTGCCGGAGGAACTTTAAGGCTTTAGTAAGACTGTCATTGCCTCATTGGTGTCTTCTAAGACGTTGCAATACAACTTAAACACAGTGGCAGTGAAACATTGCCAGCTTGTCCCTACAAAGCACGTGCACAGCTAACCTGAAAAGGCCGACAAGCAAAACCCGAGTGAAAAATTTCTGGAAGGCCAGTGTCTGCACCATGGTGTGGTAAGCACACAACGTTAATGGGAGCTGTAGAAGCTAGAATGCTGCCCTGGCTACAGCTGAACCGATTAAGCTAAATGAGAGGGTGGTTCGTTTTGTTGCACAGCATGGAACACGATCCAGCACTAACTAGCCCGGTCCTATACCCTGCATGTCTGACATTGCTTTATCTGGACTACCATACTTTTAAGTAAGCTTTAATTAGTGCAGGGTATGCTGCATTCATTAACGAAATTTTATCATCCTGTGTCTGGCACAGCATGGCCTTAGTCGTTTTTGCACCATTAAACCCCGTTTAACTAATAAAAGACTACCGAACATACTTTTGTAGCTCTGAAACCAAATTTGCCACTTGCGCTAATAATAGACGTAGAAGTAGGCAGTAAAAATTAAATGTTTAATTGTACCTCTAAACAGCGTGTCAAGTGTTAGGTGCACTGAAATAGTCAGAAATGTGCACTTGCTGTCGGAGGAATTTCAGGTTCACTACCGCAGTGTGCATCGCGCCCAGCTGTTGCGCAAAAACTGGTGGAAATAATTTAGCTTGCATACTCATTAAAGCAGTAAAACACAATGCTGAGGCGTTGTGCGTGGGCTGAGAGTATGTCAGGACTGTTGAGGTTTACTTATCAACTGTTGAGAGAGCATCTCACTTGTGACAAAGTTCAGGCCTCATACCAGTTATCTTACTATCAGTTGACAGAAATTGCTCATATTCGAAAATTTTGCTTCTGTATGCATCTCCTATTTTTTGTATTTGAGAATGCACGACTCGATTTGCAATGGCTTTTACCATTTAAAAAAAATATTTTATTCACTGTGTGTTTTAGTAAACCTGCCCTTCTGTTTTCTTTTTGAATAAAATAAGCACTAGTCCTTACTATTCAAACTGTGTCAAGTTTTTATTTTTTAACATGCTTACTAGAGAGTGGTAGCATCGGGCAACATGGTGTCAACCTGTCTTGACATGAAACGAAGTTTTGTGTCACTCAGGGAATTTGGAAATGCCAACTTGGTAGATACCAGCAGTCATAGAGGCGTTACATAATCAAGGAGCAAAGGACGCTTGCGTAAATATCTTTGAAAGTATCTACAGAGATTCCACAGCTACCTTAACCCTTGGAGGGTCAATTTTTTTCGCCATGTGCGACAACCCAGGGTTCATTTTTTTTTTATTGCAGATTCCAATTCTTCTGAGAGACCTACTTCAAAAAAAAAATTTACCGTAGTTTTTCTGGGGTGACTGTAAAGTGATAAATAAATACTTTGTGTTGGTATGTATGTGCGCTTTATTCATGAATAAAAAAAATTAAAAAAAAGAAATAAACTGATAAGAATTCAAAATTTGATGCATCGTTTATAGTTCAAGGCTTAGAATATGCACACACGAGAATATTTCGCAAGTCTCAAATGTTCCTGCTCTCACACTAATTATTTACCTCCATAGCGTTATCGACCTGTGTAGGTGACTGCACACGAAAACTGTGTGGTTGTGAGCCCGGCAGAAAAACGAGACATGCGACAAACTTCCGCTAATCTTCATCTTATCGCCAACCAGAGGCAATTGGAAATCGAGTCTTCACCCCCCCCCCCCCCAAAGGAAATCGAGTCTTCACCCCCCCCCCCCCCCCCCCCAAAAAAAAAGGAAACGCAAGTATAGTGGCATCCTTCCTATGTTCACCGCTCTGAGCACTAAACGAGCGAGAAACAGGCGGCCGCCCTTTGAGCAATTAACGAGATAGACATCAGTTTTGCGAGTGCAAGAAGCCAAAACTGCCCGCGTAACAAAACCCAAACCGCCACCCGCCTGCGCATGTGCCAATGCGCGAGCAATAGTATATAGACACGCCGGAGCTAACTAGCTATAAAACGAACCATGTAACGAAAACCGAGAGAGATAGGTGTGAGAAAAAAAATTCCCTGCATTCCCACATAGTGGCAGTACATGCCAAGAAAGAAAAAATGAGGAAATTGGCGCACTTTTTAAACGTACAGGCGGCGCTGTAAATATATGGCATCGACCATTTTGGACTTGTTCGTGGCGCTGTATATTTACGTCACTGACCCTGAAAGGGTTAATTCTCCACACAAGAAAAAAGTAGGAACATACCTATAAAGAAAGAGGTCAGACAAGGAGACACAATCTCTCCAATGTTATTGACTGTGTGCTTGGAAGTATTCAAGCTTTTAATCTAATCTGACATCAAGGGGTTAACAGATTAGCATTTTCTTTCATATTGTTGCAGTGCATACATATTGCTTAGCTACAAATAAAGGAAAAGCAAGATGAGATTTCTATGCAGTGTTTACAGATTGAAGTAGCCAGGGTAGCAAAAGAGTAATCATGCACATTGTCCCACCGATCGACGTCGTTCACATCAGGGACGTGGCATCAAGGCCAGTGGGAATGGGTTCTATAGTAGCTATGTCAGCACAGTAAAGGGCAGAATGAAGGAAATACTGGGAAGCGTTTTAGATCAGTGCAAGGGTTGAGTCATTGTTTCATTGCAGTGCGACTGGGTGTCTCCCAATAACTCCACTTCAACAAATGGCGCACTATCCACAGTCTGCCAGAATTCTTCGCGCAATGAGTGCCCTTGTTGTTAAGACTGCCTGTAAAATGTATCAAAGACAACATAGATGGCATTTCCTTGAGGTGGTTTGATATTGTTTTCATTTTCTAGCTCCAGAAACATTGATGCGTGCACTTGAGCTCCTGAACTACCTACAGTCCCTGGATGACAATGGTGAACTGACCGAATTGGGATCCATAATGGCCGAGTTCCCCCTGGACCCTCAACTTGCCAAGATGCTGATCACATCGTGTGAATACAATTGTTCCAATGAAGCCCTCTCCATCACAGCCATGTTATCAGGTACTGAATTCTGAGGAGCTTTTGCAATGTTGAGAATGTGTGAAAAAATGTTTATGAGGGCAGAATGCCATGACATCAGATGTATTATTCTAGAAATGCTAGTGTGAGTGTAGCATTCGAGGAGATCGCAAGGGCATGTGGTGCATGAAAACGTGCTTAGATGTGACACACTAGTCAGCACCCACAACCATGTTTTCTCGAATCTAGGCTGGCCCCGATTCTAAGCCGACTCCGGAATGTCCGGGAAGGTGACTTACCTCGAATGTAGGCCGAACAGAAAAAGTTAAGGACAGCGTTGACAAAATTAAAATGCCATTTATTCAATCTGAACATGCCGAGCTCACTCTATGTCGTCATCGCTGCTAGCCTTGTTGCTATCTTCTTTAGTGCTGTCATCTCGTTGCAGCACACGTAAAAAGTGTCTCCTGTTGCCCTCCAACAACAGACATTTTTCTCATCGATGCTAAAGTCTCTCCTGTCTTGAATGTTTGACAATGCCTCTGCGGCGAGCACAACTTTTCGTTTGAAAGCGGCACTGTAGTGGCATTGCCTGTTTAGTGCCATTATAATAAGGCAACGCTGCACGTCGATATGACAAACGTCAAAATAGTGATGTCGCTCGTTTACTTCAGTTGGCTACTGGCATGGCTAGCGGCGGCTGCGGTACTGACTTTTCTAGGTGACACTAGCTGTGCACCATATTTATCACTTTCCATTACTAACTGGCGTATTTTTTAAAACGCTTGAAATCTAAGCTGACCCTAGAGTTTGGTTTATGATTATTTGGGGAAAAAAAACTTGTTGGCCTAGATTCAAATAAATACGGTATTTCTTATTCCTTTCTCTACAACTGGTCCATCCATTTGGCAGGATTGTGCTTGCAGATGATGTTGCATGTGCGTTGAACCTCTACAGTGCTTTTATTGCATTTTTCACTGCTAATTATTGTACCCTGAATGGCAACTCTGGTGATTTTTACTATGTCAGAGTAATGGCAATTTTATGTTCCCATGACCCTCCAGCCACATGTGGGATAGTAGAAAACCTCTGGGAAATCAAAAGTAATTTTATTGGGGTTGGATAACCGATTTGCTCGGTACCCGCATTTTGGTCCAACAGAAAGCATACTGGTCACAATGTCCATTCCTGCAGTGGTAACCTGCGGTGGAAATGTGGAGGGTGCCATGGAACATTTTTATTAGAATTATTCTATCTACAGTCATGATCGGGACCATGAAGTTTGTGGGGTCTCACATGTGCTCTTGGGGCAAAAAAAGCGACAACACAGTAGCACAAACAATCTAAAGGGACATGTATTGCACCTTTAATACACTAATCCCTGCTAGCCAAATTTCTACCCATAGAATATGCCGATGGATGCGCAACAAATCGAGGAAGTGCTTACCACAACTGGATAGCGAGCGAATATGTTTACTCCCATACTGGACAATGTACAGCCACGCGAACAGTGGCGCATTCCAATGATTCTGTACGTTCATTCAGGGGACATGCTCCTCGAAACTTCATCTTTATTACTTGTACTAGAGGTTTCAAAATTCAACCAGTTAGTTTTCTGTGCAGATTTTAAATATGTGATTGCTTTTTGTGTAGCTGTTATAGGTTTTGAGTTTTGTGATGCACAATGGCAAAATATAGTAATCTTTGTGGGCACTTTTTTTTATGAACTAAATTTTCACAAAAAGCATTGTGCTGTAGCATGTTTAGCTCTTTGTAAATCACAAAGTGCCGATATCTAACCAAACAACATGTAAAATTACTGAAACTATGCAAAAAGATTAGAGTATTTCAACCAATTCTTTTTCTCTGTTCCCTGAAATATAACCTTGTACCTTTGCAACTACTGCTTGGAGATATTGCAATTTCAAGTACCGTACTTACACGATTGTAAGTTGACCCCCCCCCCCCCCCATATCGCGTGACAGGAAAAGGGGGGGGGGGAAGAGCGTACCCGAGGGGGGCGCATTCGATAACGAAAATTTATTAGTAGCTGACATAGTCACTGGACTACTCATCTCACTAGTGCTTCCATCGTCATCGTTACTACGGTCCCACAGCGCGTCGCCGTCCCGCGAAATTTCACATTTGGCAAATGACTGCACCACGACATCTTGTAGAACAGCAGCCCATGCCGAATGCACCCAACCACACGCAGCCGTCGGGAGGCTCTTTTGACAGGTCCGGTTGGCGTAATTTCACAGTCTTCTGCCGCCAGCCACTCTTACTCACGGCGGAGCAGGTCCTTAAAAGGCGAAGATCCGGGCTTGTTTCATGGCCATGTTGCACTTCACTGGCAGGGACTGATCGCGCATTTCAGCGACATACGGGGCAAGCTTAGCCTACAGCTTCGGAAAGCATCCAGACTTCGGCACGTAGGAAATTCCTCACTTGCCGTCACAGGTGAAAATTTCGCTTCGCTGCAGTTGCCACTCTCGCACCACTCATTCAGAAACATCGAACTTGCTGCCCACTGCGCAGTGATTTGTTTTTTCGGCATTAAGGATGGCAGTCCTCTTAAACGCTGCTGTGAACGAGTACCGAATGATTAGTGGGCCTGGAGCACTCATGACGACTGAGGAAGCATAGAAGTAGCACGTAGCCGGCAGTCAAGTGGAGCGCGTCAAACCAATGCCTTTCGTCAAACTGTAGAGTAAGCTAAGCGCAACAGGCAAAGAGAAACCCGCGAGCGGTGTCTGCTCTTCCACGAACTACCAATGCTCCCGACAAGCGCCGCCGTTCTGAGGGTGCCGCCGCGAGTGGAACAGCGGCGCTTCCATCAACTATCGACACCCTCTCATGAGTGTTGTGTGCACTGTAAAACTCTTAAAAATGTTGAAAAACCCTTCCGAAAAGCGAACAAACACGCGGGATAGCGAAAAGCTCCGGGTAGGGCCATAGAGAAAACATAAAATTGTAACTATGTTGTAGCTCCCTCTGGTCTTGCTTTTTTGGCGGTGCCATGTTTTGGTTTCAATAGTGAGTCGTCCCCCCACTTCAGATCTTCAAATTTAAATAAAGTGGTCGACTTACAATAGTGTAAATACGGTAGGCATCAGCACTGTACATATATTCAAGAGTATGTATGCCAAATTTTGTTACTATAAGACAATTATAAACCTACAAGGTCATTTTTATGTGACTAGAAAAAATTAGAAGTGTTTTTTTTTTTTTTTGCTGTTTGATGCTGTTTGAATAGATATCGATGCTATCGATAGATAGATGCTGTTTGAATAGATATCGGCACTTAGCGGTCTACAAAGAGCTAAATAAGCTACAGCGCAAAGCTTTTTACGAAAATTTATTACACAATAAAGTGCCCACAAAATTGCACTATTTTGCCATTGTGTAGGACATACCTCAAGAACTATAGTGGCTACACAGAAACTAAAGACATATTTGAAATCTGCTTGTAATGCTCTGTAAGTGGGTAGATTTTCTCTAGCACAAATACTTAAAAAATGTTTTTTAGAGGAGCGTCTCCCCTTGAGGTGTCCTGCTCATTAAGCCTTTCGCAGGACGGTCTCTCGAAATGTGTCTGTGCATGCGTGTTATATCCGCACCGCTCGCCAACCCCGAGCCTACTCCCTTTTGCGCCCCAGTAACCCCTTTGTTAGGTAGCATTAGCATCGCAACACTCGCACATTCTCTCGTAATATTCTGGAACCACACCGACTGCCGGCGGTGCAAAGCCACACGGCGAAGCTGGAACAGGAGACGAGAGGCATGTGGGGAAAATGTCAGGGAACACATGAAAGTCGAGCATCCCCACAAGTATGCTGAAAGCAGTGATAGGCGAGTACGATATCGATTATATGCACATTGGTGGGAACTGGTAGGATATGCCAGTAGTGCTATTCATATAGTGCTATTCATGTAGCGCCATTCATATAGTGCTGGCACCCATTTATGGCACAATTGGTCGATGGCATTTTGTATCTGACAGGGAAACCACAAAACTCGGGGTACTAAGTATGGTGCGCTTCATGACAGTCAACTTATGTACTGTAATCTGATTCATCCATCTCTAGTAGCAAGGTTTTGCTACCAGTATGCACTACATACCGTTCTTATCGACTCTCTGTGCCAATCTAAAATCACAATTTCTAATTAAGTCATGAACAGAGTCATCGATTCGATCACTATAAATCCTGTCCTTTTCATTTGCGCCTTCTCGTGACACATTCTGGGAAGTTGTCGGTCCCTTTAACTCTTTTCCTACCTTGCCCATTGGCCAGCTTTTAACCCACTAACAATGGTTTTGAGAGCTGTTTTTGGACGTTCTGTGGGCATACTGCTCCCTATCACTTATAGTAGTGGAACAGCTGTGCCAATTGCGTCAAATTGAGGCTAGAGCAGTCCTCTGTGCCATCCTGCTCCAAAATGGCATTTTAGTGAAAAATAGCACTAAACCTGTTCCAAAGAAGTACAAGTGCTGCCGTGCTAGTAAAAATGAAACCAAGACCTAAACTGCACTGTCATCATCATTACCATAGACGAACTGAGCAGCCATAGCCATGGATATAGCTGACGCCATCGGTCGTCCATTTTATGTTTTCACTCTTGATGTATTTCTCTCTGGTACAAGCATTCTGCCTTTGTACGGCCTTGTTGCCTGTGCCGTTTGTGGGGCAGTTTCATATTACCTTGCACTACTGTGGCGTGGAGCTCGCTTAAGGAGGCTGTTGGATTAGAAAGCAGCTTTGGATAATGTTGAGTTCACATTGTTTAGAATAGTTGACATTGCCAATTTAGAGACACCATGTAATATGGATACTTCACTACTGGCTAGGAGGAGGTGCAGAAAAAAAGAAAGGGAAAGACGAGGAGGTTAGCAAGCATTGGCTAATAATTTGCTACAGTTGAACCTCAATGTATTGAACACAGATATATCAAATTATTGCTCATAACAAACTCTTCCCATACATACCACATCGAAAATCACATACATCTTTCACTTTATTTTTAATCAAATGGTGTCAGATGTAAAATGGATAAATCGAACTCCGCCGCCCCAGACCGCATTCGATGTTGTGACAGGAGGTAGGTGTTTCCGACTGCTGCACGCACGTATCGATCGCACTGGAAGCACCATTTAACCGCATGTGCTCACTGGTATCTATACTTCGGTTGTCTACCAAGTTGACATTTCCAGATTCCCTGAGTGACACAAAACTTCATTTTATGTCAAGACGAGTTGACACCCTGTCGCCTGACGCTACCACTCTCTAGTAAGAATGTTAAAAAAAACAAAAAACAAAAACTTAATGCAGTTTGAATAGTAAGGATTAGTTTTTAGTTTATCCAAGAAGAAAACAGAAGGGCAGGGTTAGTAAGATGGTGGTGATGCGCTGAGCGTTTTCAACTGCTGTGCTAAGCTACACGTTTGCACTGATCGTGCCTGAACTGCGATTTGAACATAGTAGCACACACAGGTGGCGGCCACGCTTGTTTGACAGGGCAGCAAATTTGATACACTGACTCCTCCTTGGTGCTGCAGCTAGGCCAGTCGTGGTTATCGTGGTGTGGTCTGTGCTGTGTGTGGTGTTGTGATGGCGGTAAAAGTGAACAAGTGAATGTCGCTGACATTTGCTGCAAAACTTCGAGGTTGTCCGACACGTCGAGAATGCAGGGAAGTTGATTGTCGCCAGAGCTGTCAGCATACTGCAGGCAGCATGTGTAGTGACAACTTCATTAGTGGTGATGACACCACTGGAACCACAGCCGAGCTGATGGATGCGGAGATCGCCCTAGAGGTTAGTGCCGAGCAGCATAATGAAGAGGCTGCCATACACGATCCCACAAGCACTGATGTTACCCTGCTCCTGACTTTTGAGTGAGGCTGGATTATGTAGAGGATTATGAGTGAGTTTGGATTCTGTAGAGGAGGCCTTGATTAGGCACACTGTCACTAATAAGAAGCAAGCTACCATACTTACTCAAAGGTTGGCCAAACAAAAAAGCGAGGATAGCCTTCACCAAATGAAAACTGCATTTACAGTCGCCGGCCGTTTATGCGGACCTCACAGGGACTGCGGAAATGTCCGCATAAACAGGTGTCCGAAAAAGCAGATTAAGAAAAAAAAATGAAATCCTTTATTTCCACGCACTTATTCGGGCTCGGCAGTAGGCTTAAAGAAATCGTGAATGCGCCATTGCTCGCTGTTCCGTTTGCGCGATCAGATAAGCCTGAATCTCGGAGAGGGTCGTACGGTCACTATAGGCGGCTGAAAGCACAGTCACTGCTTGTACACGATCCGCATGCGACGGCGGTGCAGCAGAAACCTGACGAATGATCTCGCCGTCGTCGAGTTCTGCGCATGTCAGTACAGCAGTGTCACCACCTGTGAAACTGTCAATGAGACGGTGTCCGGAATCGCAATGCAACCGCTGCGCAAGTCTCGGCAGAACATTTTCCGCGTCGGTAGGGAGCACATCGGAAGGCGACAAATTTTAGGCCTCCCGGCACCTGCTTGCCAGCATTCCGCAGCGCAGTCTGCACGGGCACTGTCGGCGCCATTAGAGACTTGACACGATGTTTCCGTATGCCGCGTTGGATCGCCGAAACCTCGCCACAGCACACAAAGCAAACACCGCCGTGCCGACACCAGTACACAAATGAAAAAACGCGGCCTGCTCGCAGCGTCGTGCGCGAAGAAACAAATCAGCTGCTGGATTGTCTTGACATGGCTTACTAAGCTCAAACCGGAACTGCTGCATAGCCACTCTATCGGACCACGCAGAAACGATGATGATGAGCGGGGATTTCTAGTAGCGCCACTTCGTGGGGCAGCAAGGAAGCTCCGTTCAAAACAAAAATGGCGTTCAGCAAGTCGAACCGTGCACCGGTCAGAGTCGGTGCACGGTGCTCTCGACCGAGTTGGCTCAAGGAGAGTCCGAAAAATCAGACGAGAGGTTGCAAGGTGTCCGAACTTTCGGCAGTTGTTATACATTATGGTCTATGGGGAGAATGGCGGTGCCGCAAAGGTGACCGAATAATCGGGCATGTCCGAATTTTTGGAGTCCGGAAAATCGGTCGGCTACTGTATTGAATATGAACATGTCGAGCCCATTCTATATTGCTATCTTCCTTATCGCTGTCATTTCCTTGTTGCGGCACACATGAAAAGCGTCTCCTGTTGCCTCCTCAAACAACGGACATTTTTTCTTATCGATGCTGAAGTCTTGCCTGGCTTAAACGTTTGAAAGTGGCAGCATAGTGGCATCGCCTGTTTGGTGCCATTACGATAACGCCACCCTGTACACCGATACAACACAGGTCAAAATGGCGACGTCACTCGTGTGCTTCAGTTGGCTACTGGCGCAGCTAGTAGCGGCTGTGATTCAGTCGTTTCTAGATGACACTAGCTATGCACCATATTTATCAGTTTAAATTAAAAACTGGCATGTTTTTTAGCATGTAACCCGACCCTAGAGATTGCTATATGATTACGTGAAAAAAATTACCGGCCTCCCTCCTGATATAACGAACTTGCTAAAGATTTTTGCATGGGATGGAGAGGATATCCTCCGCCACATATGAAACTAGGCAAACCACAGGCTTAACACCCAGGCTACTCCAGGTCAGGGCATACCGCAGAATCTTTCAGAGATACAGTCGTCCAATATTTGCAAGCTATGCTCAGGCATAGCTAACTTTGAACACGTGCTCTGGCGGTGCCCTGCGTTACGTGACGGCGTTCGATATGCCGAGGTTGGACTGTATTAGTATGCACCTTCCTTATAACCCTGCGCAATCGGAAGAGCAGACCCTATGGTTTTAATTTAAGCAGTTCTTACACAAGCCATCACACAGTTATGCAGGAGAGTCTGTGCATTAAAAGTAGAGACCTTTAGAAGTCTTAGTCATGTACATTCTATAGTACACGTTCTTGTTCTGCTGTCCCCCCCCCCCCCCCCATTCTCACTTTTTCCTTGCTTGAAGCGCCATGAATGTGTAAACGCCTGTTGCAAGTTAAATGTTAGAATTGGATTTATACCCTGAAATGTGCACAGGGAAAGGCATTGTATTAAAAGCTATTAATACAGTCGACTCTCGTTACAACAGATCCCGATAATGACAAAAACGTCAGTGTTATCCAAAGTTCGTGATATCCGAACGCCTCACTTTCGAACCTTTCATCGCAACGTCTAACAACTTTATTGCAAAGAGTGAGTGTTGGCCTTCCAAAGTAAAGAACAAACAAAAAGTCGCAGTTTCTCCCAAAAGGCGAAGCATTGATTGCAATAAGCAATCAAAGCAAGATAAGTACAGCAGCAGCACCGAGCGAATTGCCCTTGGTGCTCTCTCTTGCTTCAGTGTGAACTAAACGTAGAAAGCGCAGCACATACAAAGCTACCGGCACTTGGCGCACTTTGTCCATGTCGCAGATTGCTTTCAAGATACAGTGCCCGCGCGGCCGCGCCGTTAACAACCGCCACCTCCCTCCCGTGCCTCGTGCGCAAAAGATGACACGCTTCCACGCCCCGCTTTTGTCCCTCCCATGTGCACAAGAAATTGAGCCGTGATCATTGACTGACCCTCGCAAATCAGTTGCCAGCCCGCGTCGACACGGCGAACGTCCGTTTTATATGCCCGATTTTGACTAAAATTGCCGCTAATTTTATCCACTTTAATCAATAGTCCATTGTGGTGTGGTTTGTTAAAAGCGAACTTCGTTGCATTAATAAAATAGGTAGAACAAACTAAAGCTGAAATATAGTCGCTATATCTGAAAGGGCTGTACACGGGTCCATCGTAACGAGCGTAGACTGTATTTATGCAGAATGCTGTGTTAGCATAAAACCAATTCTGCTACATTTCTTAAATATTTTGATTGTAATAGGGACCATGTGGTGTATAGATATACACTCAATATCAGCTTTCTGCCTGTGCCAAGCTCTGTGCCAAATGATCAAAGCGGGTTCCACCACCAAACTTGTAGTTCAAAACTATAGTTTCATTTTCTATACAGTTAGCTATTTTTGATGTAGCAATTATTGAATGGACTTGGACTTGGACTGGAAATAACTCGTTAAGTAATTAATAGTGTGCATGTTATAAAACATTGTGTAAAATAGCAAATCGCTGGGGTGATTTTGACACACAATCGCAGCCCCCGCTGCAACGATCTCTGCGAAGCAGCTCACTTGGCTAAGGTGTTTTCTCATCACTACCAATGGCGTCGGGATAACTAGTTGTATTGCTACATATGAGCGATACAAATGTACAGACATTCATTGTGTTGACGAATATAGGCGCTTTATTACGAGCTGTGGACGGATTGCAAGGGCCATCACCCCGTATCAGACTGCCATTGAGCTAGGCCTATACTGTTTCTCAGTGATCACCAGCTCACCTGGCTTGCTCGTTCGCTACTGTCGGCATTGATAAGTGGCAAAAGTGGACCGAGTTCGTGCACACCACTGGACGCTTAGAATGGACCCCGTAATGAGCAGCCAGGATTGCTTGCTTTATTTCGTGCGTGCCTGATATAAACGAAGCCCGCTGAGCTTAGCACAGTCTGATGTTGTTCTACCGAGACTATGTACCCTTAAGCCTGGTGCTGTGCTGACTGTTTACCCCACCTTGTGTCCTGCTCCAGAATATGCTTCATTCCCAAAGTGTCCTCGACATATGGTTCCTACTACTTGCAGTGTTGCGTACGCATATTGATAGCTGTAGCTGGTCGCGCATTCCAAGTCGCCGCTTTGTAGCGGATTGAATCGAAAGTAGTCAGTCATGTCTAATACAGCGGCGCCTCCCACCTGCAGGAAATCGTCGGTGCTGGACGACCAAACCAACGACTACTTCTCTAGTGAGGACAGCAAAGCACGTGCATACGTAACAGACAAACTAGCAACACTAAGCTCATGCGTGCGCTGGTGTGCGCACAGTTCTGTGCGATCATGTGTCCAGCGGTGTTTACAAACCTCCTGTCCTCTTGTTGCTCTTTGAAACTGAAACTTGGACTGGTCGCTGCGAGCAGGACTCCAAATAATTGGCTGTCATACTCTAAAGCAGATAGGGTTTTGTGCAGTGATTACTGGGTCATTAGCTACTTATTGCATAAAAAAAAAAACAAGATAGAAAATATTTTATCATCATCATCATAAGCCCATTTTATGTCCACTGCAGGACGAAGGCCTCTCCCTGTGATCTCCAATTACCGCTGTCCTGCGCCAACCGATTCCAACTAGCGCCCGCCAATTTGCTAATTTCATCGCCCCACCTAGTCTTCTGCCGTCCTCAACTGCGCTTTCCTACTCTTGGCACCAATTCTGTAATCCTAATGAACCACCGGTTATCTAACCTCCGCATTACATGACCTGCCCAGCTCCATTTTTTTTTCTCTTAATGTCAATTAGAATATTGCCTATACCCGTTTGCTCGCTGATCCAAACCGCTCTCTGTTTCTTAACTTTATGCCTAGCATTCTTTGTTGGGTTGAAGCGCATATGGCAGACATTGTCAGCTCCTGACTGAAGCTTACCATTATCATTGAAAAGGAAGGTGTACAATTAGTGCATTTTACTTGTGCTGCGTATGGGGCAGAAACTTGGAGACTGACAAAGAAGCTGGAGAACAAGTTAAGGACCGCGCAAAGAGCAATAGAATGAAGAAACTTGTTTGTGTCAGTACTCTAACAAATTTTGTTCAGTTTTATGGTAAAATATCGTTTTTTGTCAAATAAAATTTTGTTTTACCACATACAACTTCTATGCCTGTAAGGCACATTTATTCTCTTTTTATGCTAAAGCAATTATACGAACACTCCAGACCCATTTCTGCCATCGCTATTGCCGTGAGGTTCTGTATAGAGTCCACGGGCGATAAAATAGTCGCCGTGTGTCGTATGCGCGAGTGAAAACATGTCAGGGTGAGCCAGCAAACACAGCTCAATCACAGCATGTGCGACCGAGGAAGGCAGGCCAGAAGTGCTCCCTCTCCTGTCGCGTGCGAGGCACGGAGGCGAGGAAGCGTTCTTCTCCGGTGGCTGCTGCTTGCAACGTGGTTAAAAGTGTGTGCCCATGTGGGCCTCATCTTCAAAGCCATATGCAATGTTTTCAGAGTGCGCGTAGTGCCAGTAGCTTTGTATGCGCGCTGTTTTCGACATTTCATTCGCATTGAAGCGCGTGGTGCACGAACGTCAATTCGATTGTTGCTGCTGCTGCAATTCCTCATTCCAGCATTTTGACAGCGAGTTGTGCTCATCAAGCAAGATGTGCATGTTTACCTCTGCACACGCGACACTGCTTGTTAATTTAGTTAAAACACATTGCCAGGCTAGTTGGTGGGAATATGTGATAGAATGTGTAAGCGCAACTGGACGAAGAAACGGTGCTGTCTTGTTAATTTAGTTAGTAAGCAAATGTTTACAAATCTAACAGCTGATAAAACTACTAATCTTACTTCATATAGCTATCTACTAATTTGTTACTGCAATCGGTGGTTTTCATTTCAGGCAAAACGGTGACTCTTTTTATATATATATATATATAGACCGTTTCATCGGACGAGGAGGATAGGGCGCGCGGAGAGCCTTTCCTCCTCTCTGGCTTGGGCGATCCGGCGCGGCGCTGCTTGAAAGTATTGCTGTCGCGTGCTGCGGAACGATTTCGAGTTGTTTTAGATGGTACTTTTTGATATCTACGCCATGTCCGTTCATATAAGGTCGTCAGGGAAGCCTTTCGGTGCATCGGTAACTACAGTAGGCAGAAATATCTCTTGGGGGCGCAAAAATGTGATGCGCTTTATCAGCCGCGATGTACGCACATTATCAGTTGCGGTGTGCGTATGTGTTGTGAACTATTTTGCTTATATCTGTTTTAATTCAACAAGGAAAACCGGTGTCTCTGTATTAGCAGCATGAAATGGTAAATCTGCTCACTATCTGATTGCTTGGTGTAGGGCGTAAAACATAAAGCATAAGAGCGCATGCTCGTGCACGGCCAACCTAAGGCAACCACGAAACATCTAAGCGGCAGGCGCTATCAAATATTTGTGATGCACCGGCATCGTTCTCGTGCACTTCAAGTCTAGTAGGCTTCAAATTACCATATGTCTACGCTAGCCTTCCTGCATGAGGCCGATGGCGCTGCTCAACACAGCGATCACTGCGGTTGGTGAGCCAGCACGATACATATGTAAGTTGTGCGCTTCGGCATTGTCTTTTTGGCCTGCATACAGCCATAATATATGAGAGGGATCGCATAAAAAGAATGCGATGCCTATTTTTGAAGACAAAATTTCCGTAATACGTGTTAGTGCGTTGTAGAGAACGGAACGAACACAATTGAAAAAAATTCGGTTATCATTTTCTTTTTCGAAAAAGCAAGAGAAAACGGGCTAATCTAACGCCGCAATAGGACCTCGCATAGTCACGCCGCACAACGTTTATAAATACATAACCGCTGATGCCTTATGCTTGGACCATGCGGTATATAGAACAAAGATATATGTAATCCAGCACCTACCACTGCTTAGGACACTCTCGCAGTTCGTAAACAGTCCCTTTGCTGGACAAGCTTAATTCAGACTGTAAGGTATGCTATTACTTGCCAAAACTTTTTTATTCAAGGGCGGAAACCTTATCCATCGAACCAAGTAGTCACGCAATGTAACCTGCAGCGAACAGGTTGAACGCTTGTCAAAGTAACATCACAGCTCCTATCGTAGCAGAACGGTACCCCCCTGTTACGACCGTCCCGTATATTTCATGGCTCCTAAACCGCAGCTTAGAAATAGAGGGTAATAGTGCAATAAGGTCAGATTAGTGATCGGAACATTCAGAAATACACAATTGATCTCCGAGGCTGACTGTAGGCTCAATTATGCGCGCACACATCGCGCTCCATGTTTTGTCCACCTCAACGCCAGCAGAAATTCCGGCCATGACGCCTTAAACCACGTCAGCACGTCTCACAGAACCGCTTGCCACGTAGAAGACGCACGTCATACTAAACCGACCACACGACCGCGAAAACAAATGCCAGAACTTACCGCCGAGCGTATACCTGCCATGCAAAAGACCGCTTTCACCCAAGCCAGTATGGCGCTGCTCATAGGCGGCGCCACTGCGTTCACAATATGGCGGCGCCTACGAAAAAACGGTCTATAGTCGCCAACGGATTTTTCTGAGTCCAATAATTCGGGCTTGCTATTCTAATGCATTTTCGCGACCAATTTTTTTGATAAATTTAGGTGCCAAAGTTCAATTTTCCAGACTAAATTGCTAGTTCTGAGCCCCGCTACCAGTTATGAAGGCCGCCGTGTCAGATTTTCTACTGGCTTAGCCAGGCTTGGCTTACAGTGGCCAACTGTACAGCCTCTGAAATTGGGAGGTGCACACTTTCAATAGAGAGCATACAACATCTCGTCTCAGAGGCCATGCTCACACTTCCTTAGTTGTCAAAAAGCTCTAGGGGACGACACTTTTTCTTGTTTCTTTTTCCGGTCAGCGCTATCATCATAATCACTTGATGCGGGATCTTTTTGTTTCCTGTGGTCTTTTCTGTCTCTTCGATCTCCATGGTGATCTTGGGCAATGGAGATCATCATCGCAGTCACACTCTTGTCAGACTGTTTGCGCAAGTCCAAGCATAGTATCAAGCAGGGAATCGAAGATATTTTTAAAGCCGTTTTAAGCCTAATAAATGTTGTTTTTGAGGGTGAACGAGTGCTTTGCATTGTTCGGTTTTGCTGACTATTTTCTGTCTCTGCAAGGTCCAGAAAATCGGTTGACGACTGTATTCCATCAAATTCGAAGTGTAATAGTTCCTTCAGAAAAAGAAAAAGGTTGTATAACTTAAAAAATGTGGCTACTTTTCGTATGGCAGGAAAAGAGTTGAATATACAGTTAAACCTTGATATAATGAATGTCCATATACAGTCGAACCCTCTTATAACGATACTGGTATTAAAGTGCAACTCCGGTGATTTTTTTACCGTGTCAAGGTAATGGAATATTTAAGCTCCTGAACCCCCTCCCCCGTCACGCGTCTGATAGTAGAATTGTCTTGCAAATTCGAAAACAATTTTATATAAGCAAAAAACTGAAAAAACAAAACTGAAACCTGACCAAGCAGCCAAATGAACCTCTTCGTGTGACGTCAAGAGGGTCCCCACTGTGAAAGGCACGTAAGGCATGCCTGTCTCGCCCGCTGGCAGCGAAGAGCATATGCTTGGCATAATTGTGACTGCGCCAGACCTTGAGGTGGCAATGTCAGCTGCACCAGCTCTTTGGATCTGTCAAATATTGACAGTTACCGAATTAAATAGCCATGAATTGCCGTTTGCATTCGACCCAGCACCATGAGAGCCCGCGCCCATGCGCTACAGATCGTGTGGCAACATGAAGACCAAGGGTAGCCCTAACCACTGATTTTATATGTGCTGCTTAATATTTTAGGTGTCTTAGACCTTCTCAAGGAAGCATTTCACATGCTCACTGTAAAATGTGGAGCACACATTTCCACATTGTATCCCACAAGAAGCCGCTAACAGTCCAAAGCACTGAACGGTGCATTTGTTTACATCGGCAGGTACAGCGACCACTCATCGTTCACATGAGATATAATGCTAGCTGCTCAATATTGACATCAATTAATGCCAGAACATAATAAAACAGGCAGATTTCGTCGTGTAACCACCATTGTGCTTAGTTAACATTGTCATGTGAGCTGGCCCAGGTGGCCATGTTAACTTTTTGTGTAGCTTGGCTTGGTGGTGGCTTGACAATGGGATCGGCCACTCAAGGTGCCAGGGGCAACACCTATGACTTATTTTCGGTTTCCGCCAACAAAAGCATGGCCTTTGAGATCCGTATTTGCCGTCTAAAAATGGTGTCTACGATGCGCTGGGGCCCTAAAATTAATTTTGATGCATATTTTGTATGTGCCAAAATATGTTTCGTGTAAAGTCCAAGGGTGATAACACCGGCACCGTATGCTGTATGTGTAAGTGAAAGCGCTAGGGGATCTGACAGTCTCAGCTCAATCTCGTGAATGCAAGGGTGAAAAGAGGGGAGGAAGTGCGCCGTCTTCCGTTGTGTGCGAGGCACCGGTGGGAGGGGAGGCCGCATTGTACTGTAGCACCAAATGCGTATTGCGCGGTCATGCGTGCCCTATCTTGAAAGCTATCCACGTTGAGGGCAGTCTAAATGCGTGGACCGCTCATACCTTTGTGCATGCTGTGTTCTCGCTGCTTGACTTGCATTGAAGTGATAGACAGCACTAGAGGGCACAAAAGTCACTTCGCTCGCTGCTGCTGCCGCACTTGCTCACACCTGCATTTTGACAGCAAGTGTCCACACTTGTCGAGTGTGATGTGTTCATGTTTGCCTGTGCACGCTGACGTCATGATTGTTAATTTATTTAATAAGCGAATGTTCACAAGTTTATACGGATGGTAAAAGTACTATTCTTACTTTGTAGGTGTCTACTAATTTGCTATCAGGGGAAACCGCAACTTTTTGTTGAAACGTAAGAATTAAGTTTGTGCAGTTCGCCACTACCCTTATTTCTCAGTTTTTTCAGTTTCTCGGCTTTTTTGTTTCCCGGCTGTTACATATTTTTTTTACTGTCCCGTGAAAAGCATATTGGTAGGATTCTACTGTACTGCCTAATTTATAATTCTTCATACTCTTTTCATGCGTCTAATTCATTTGTTCAATAATGTAGACTTCGATGAAGACCTTGCACGTATGACCAGAAATAAATTTTCTTGCATAAGAGCCAATGCCTGTACTCGCACCATTGTCAGCTAAACGGGGTATTCATTTTTAGTGCTGAATCGAAGGGGCCACCACTTCTTGCCCGTCTTGGATAAGAGGTAAACAGTGCATCTCTGAAGTTAAATAGTGAATCAGCATCGCAATACTTACAAGTACACCCATGTACGTAGCTGCATTTAAGGAAGCACTAGCGGTAGCGATTGGCAGCCTTCAAGAATGGTAACATACTGTTGTTGATAGTGTGCCATGGGACCACTTCTAGTTTTTTGTGTGTCCACTGTACGGAACGAAAAATTGTTGATTCTCTATGGTCAAAACTGAAATATAAGCCGTTTTTTTTTTCCTCTTCATCTTAATGGTTTAAGCTTCAGGTAAGGTCTGCCAGTAGCAAATGCACAGACTTGGTGACTGGGCTAAGCCCAACCATGGCTGAATGCAATTGTCATCGATCAACAACAATGCAGCGCCACTTGCCACCCATGGAATGCAACATGTCCACATGTTGGAATGCCATAGAACGCATGTCCACATGGAACGCAACATCTTGCGACAGCAACTTCTCGTGCCAAACACTAGTTCACAATGATTGACTGCTCCACGCTGTTGTCACTGTCGTCTGCCATTCGTCCTTGGCATGCTGTCCGTATGCCAATATCTATGTAATACAGTCAACGTACAATTTTTCAGACTCCCTAATGGCCACAAAAACATCCGAAAAATCGGGCAGTCCCTAAAAAGAAATACATTGCTTTTACAGCCCCCAAGGGCTCAAATTGCCACAGGCACGTCCGAAATGGCTCTGAAGGCCTGCCAGTATGCTTACTTGGCATATTGGTGTTTGTACTGTGACAGGAGATGGCGCGTGCACTCGTGTATAATTAAGAAATGCATACTGTGTCCAATTACAATTGCACCTTCCCACTCTTGTTACGCTTCACCGCAATACACATGTGCTTCACTGCGTAACACTACTGTATTGAGGCGAGGCTGACTTTTGGCAACCGGCATTATGCAATGCATTTGCTTTCCTAGCTTAGACGCGATTGGCGAGGATAACAAAGGTGGAATCAGCACCATTGCTAACAGCAGTGAATTCTTTCAGTGAAAAACAAGGCACCAAACAGCAAGAAGCTTGGTAGCAAGCGTCAAAGCAGGTATGCCAGATGTTGACGTAGTGGTGGCTGCGACTGCTGACAGATCTGCATGCGTGAGCGCTTGTTCAAGGTGTCGAGATATTCAATATGGCGGCAAGGCTGGCTTGGATAACGCTGTTTCGGACCTAAGGTCATGGCACGCCCACAACTCGGACGATGAATGGTTTTTGCGTCTGACATTTTGGATGTTCGTATACGTTCATATTATGGGTACAATGGGGTACGAGGCGGTCTTGTGACTGCATCTGAATTATCAGGCATTCCTTAAAAATCGGGCATCTGGAAAATCAGTCGTTGACTGTAGCACAGTGTGACCATTAACTGAGGAGGAGGCAGGGAGGTGGTTCAAGGCAATTAATAAAATTAATTCGTAAAAAAGTCTCCTACTCTCGAGCCTGCTGCTTTGAAGAAATGACACAAATACGTAGAAGAATGTACCCAGCAAATTTCTTTGCCATTTGTTAACCTTTAAATGTCACCAGAGCTGATTTTTCTAAGACAGTGGATGTCGATGAAATTCACTGGGTACATTCCTCTGAACACTTCTGTCGTGTCCTCAAAAAAACAGGTTTGAGAGTTGGACAGATTTTTTACAAATGAATTTAAGTAATTGCCTCGAACACCCTACCTTGCCTCCTCCTCGGTTACAGGGCACATTGTGCATGACGTCAGGAGTGTTGCATGCAGAGCATGCCAGGATCATGCAGAGAGTGTCGAGGAGTTGACGATCGTGAGCAGGTGCGTGGCATGAGCAGTTGCTGTCGCGTGACGTTGTGTTCCTTGTAGACGTGCAAGAGATGGGAGGCAAGTGGTGTTGTGTTGTTGGCTGCACGAACTTCAGCTCTCGCCATCCGCATACACAGTTAAAGGCGATGCCAATCGCGTTCAGCCGAGGTTAAGCCTATATGTCAGTCACATAGTTCATGCATCTACTGCTGGCAGATCTGAGGGACTGGCCTGGAGCTAATTATGCCATCAGGGTGAAGAAAACTCCTGTAGTTCAGTTTTGACCATATGTATTTGAAATAAACAATTCCCCATTTCATACAGTGCACAAACAAAAAACATGAAGTGACGACACGGAGCAGTATAAACATCGGTGCATTGCCATTTTCGATGGAAAGCTGGCTGCTGCACTCAACGGCACTTCCCTAAATTACATGCGACTACAAACACGTGCGTATTTTTGCGTATTGTCATGCAGACTCATTGTTTAGCTTCCGAGGTGCACTGTTTGCCTCGTATCCCAGATGGGCAGCAAACATAGGCCCCTCGATACAGCAGTGTAAACAACCGCCTCGTTCAGCTGCCAACGGTGTCTATTCTGGCATCGGCGTTCCCGCGAGAAAACTACGCATTCTCTAAATGAACGATCATATGTGAAAAGTCCTCATCTATGACCACTTTACGGAACCAATTCTGTGCATGAAGAGAATACGAAGAATGATAAGTAGGCAGCATAACAATGCTCCCGTACTACAGTCTCCCGCTTGCTGTTTTCGAAGGTGTGTGGTCGCTCATATCTGCGCGATTTATATTGTGAATCAAGGGTGCTCACATTCACAAAATCTGCCTGTTTCCATATGTTCTGACATTAATTGATGTCGCCGATGTGTGGCTAGCATTATATCAAGCGAATAGCGAGTGGTCACTGTACCTGCCGATGTAAACAAATCCACCGTTCTTAAGGGATACAAATGCGGAAAGTCGCACTCATCTTGCATTGAGCATGCGAAGCGCTTCCCTTGCAAAGGTAAAACACCTAAAATAGCAAGCTGCACAATATGTAGCGCATGGGCACTGGCTCTCGTGGTGGCGGGTCAAATGCAAATGGTGATCCATGGCTTTTGATTTCGTCAGAATCATAACTGTCAATATTTGACAGATCCGAAGAGCTGGTGCAGCTGACATTGTCACCCGAAGGTCTGGCGCGGTCACGATTCAGCCGAGCCTCTGCTCTTCGCTCCCAACGGGTGAGACCGGCATGCCTTGTGTGCCTTTCCCGTTGGGGACACTCTTGATGGCATACGAAAAGGTTCATTTTGCTGCTTGATCAGGTTTCGGTTTTGTTTGTGTTTTTTTTTGCTTATTTAAAATTGTTTTCGAATTTGCAAAACAATTCTATTATGAGACGTGTGACGGGTGTTTCGGTGAACCTAAATATTCCATTACCTTGACATGGTCAAAAAATCGCCAGAGTTGCATTTCAAGCTTGCTTGCGCTATGTTCAGCCAAATGCAAAAGGAGTTGTCAAAACTAACAACATAAGTTTTATTTTCAATGCGATGAATTACCCCTTTTTATTTTTAACTCTCAAGATTGTCGGATGCTTCAAAAGAATAGAAACGGTTAATTTATGCTTGTAAAGGCACATAATTCAATTGAGTATTGGCACACTAGTTAGTAATCATTTTTGGGTGCGGGCAATGCTTGCTGGTGCAATAGGTGGGTCCTTTTTGTGTAACAAGCCATTTGCAAGGTTATTTTGTTCCTTTCTATGCTTACTTTTATCTGCTTTTCTTTGGCATGCATGGTGTTGTTTAAACAGCAAGAATGGTTACAACAGTTGCATGAAAACCATTCATGTAGTTGCTAGACAGATTGCGTATTTAGTTTGGCAGCCTGCAAATGTTTTGATAGTTTAGCAAAAAGGACTGTGCAGAAGAGCAAAGGGTAACATTGAGGCAAGGCAAGGTAGGATAGGCAAGTCCCTTTAGCATCGCTTGAAGTCCTTTTGACTTTGTATTGTTTAATGTTGAAGATAAACTTCAGAACTGTATATGTTCATTACTTGCCTGTTTCATCCGTAATAAATTGATGCAATGTGTCGGATGCCAAATAAAGTGCAGAATTGGGGAGTAAGTTTTGCTCCAACATGGACACATGACGCCACCTTTTCATTACAGAAAATTCAACTTTTTGTGTAGCATTACTGCAGGGTACATTTACCTTTTAAGGCAATTACAACTAAGGCACCCAAATGTGGTATATTCAAAAATGCATTCACTGCGAAATGCCATTTAGGTGAAAAATTAGTGTGTGAACAATCCAGCATTTTTGTTTTTATTGTTTATTCACTCATTCAATACTGTGAACCTTCATGAGTCCAAGCAGAAAAGGGATCTCACAATAACTTCAATTGAACCATCTAGTTGGAAGAGCCTCATATTTCTGCCCCTCAAATTTATGCAACATTCTGTATTGATCACTGGATTTGCATATGTTAAAGGGATCCTAAGGGCAAATGTTCAGCCAGCACAGACTTTTAAAATGTGAGAAGCATTGAAGCGCTTGTTTCGTGCCAAGAAACGATTTAGCTGAGAGCAGCGTGACTGAAGGAGCATCATTTCTCTACCTCATAAGTCACCCGCAATGAGCAAGGCAGTGAGATGTAGCACATGTCATGACCACATCACCACCACTTGCTGCCGTTGGTGAGTCAAATGGTAGATGAGAGCTGTAGTTATGGCTTATTGCATAAAACGCAAAGTGGCCAGAAACCACGCCAACACAAAGCAGTTGGCTGCTTTGGGGAGACTGAAACAAAGTGTGTTTCAGTCTCTGTTGCAGTTTTGGCGGCACTATGGGAATAATGAATGCGTTAAAGAAACGATATCTCCTGCTGAAAACACTTATTTTCAACCTGCCTTGGAGAGATTTTAAAGTTAAAACGGCAGCTCACAATAAATCATTAGTTTCCTAATGCACACTTTTTTTTTTTCGCCCTGAAGTATAAGTTGATCTGAAAATTGCCTGCGTTGTGTAATTTAACACAAAATTGTTGACAGCCTTGCATTGTAGCCAGTGTCATCAGCACTGTCATCACAAAATGGCAATGGTGACATGCTGCTTTGTCTCTGAGATAAGGTACCAATTTACCTGTTAATCTAGTGGCAATAAAGTCATGTCAGTTGCTGCCAGCATTCTTGAGAATTGCATGCAACATAGGATGAGCTAGCAAAGTGTTAGTTCAGGTGTTAGTTCAGATTAGATTGTTGCTGGATATTAAACATGCAATGTACAATACGGTAGACAATATGTTGAGTAGGCAGCAATAAAGTGCTGTCTCAGAGTGACTATGATGAACATTAGGTGTAAATAAACTTCAATCTTGTGAAGGGAAACCTAGTTTCATCTTTTTCTCATTGCTAAAATCAAAGGTAGGCTGCATTTTCCTTATTAATAAATCATGTGTATGTTAGGCTTTCACTTTGTTTAGGAGCTCTGACGTCTCTTTAGTTTCTTACTTTAAAACCATAAAAGCTGGTGCGCGTTAGGCTCAAAGTGCATGTTAAAATTGGACGAGCACTGCCAAATGAAGTAGTAGTCTTTTTTTCCTTTCTTTAATTCGACCTACTGTATAATATCATTATTATCAATCCTAACAAGGTTTTCAGAAATGTCGACTGTATTCTTATTGGCTGCTTCAGTGAACACAACACTCTACACGCATGTGAGTGGCATGCTGTTCTCCTGTTTTGTTACTGTCATTATCATGGTGCAGCAAATAACTAAAAGAAGCTTATAATTAACAAGTTCCTCAGCTTACAAGATGTTAAGTTGGGAATTGCACTACATGGGTTACTGTAGTTCCAGACCCCTGTTCTCGTTAATTAGTCATTTTTGTGTGGTCTGCCAAGATTCAGGTTAGTCAGTTTGTTTCAGTAATTCTTGTAGTAACATGGTATGATATAAGAGTGATGGCCTATAAACATTTGGAGTTCTGCAAGCTATGCGTGTTGCAGCACAAAATTTGATCTCGCCACAAGTGACGATATCTCAGCAACAGGCTATCTAACATGGCACTATTAGCTGTATGTAGCTCTATCATTGTTTTAGCAACCCTGTAGGGCTTATGGGTGGTTAAACTGTTCTTTTCATGTCAAACATTCAAGACACTGCACTAGTCCAGCATTCATTCTCCACTAAGAAATTGCACTCGGTCATCTGATGGGGACTTGCTACCATAGCAGTGGTTATGATGAGAAATATTTTGTTCCTGGCCACTGTTTAGGTTTCACAATCGGTCACAGATTCTTTATGCAAAATAAAGGCAAAAATATGTTTGCATTGTGTATACACATTCTTAACTGCTTCAAGAAAGCATAGAAAGCACTGAAAACAATATCGTAGTTTAGCATTTGTGATGGCTCTCTCTCTCGCTTTTTTTTCTTTTTTAACAATACATATTTTAAAAGATTACCTGTATTCACATTTGGTTCTTCATAGAACACATGTGATTGCCTTGTGAAAGGGTTGGATTTATAAAAGCTGAGTGCTCAGAAATGGGCGAGTATGCTTATGCCAAATTATTGACAATATATATATATATATATATATAATTTTTTAAATTGCTCTGGGGATAAATGTCCTGGTTTAACAACAAAGCACAACTGTTGAGATGTGGGAAGTCATATTAAAGTGGGCCTAGTACTGTATCTGGGACATTTAACATGGCATGAACTAGAGGAGCCCACAGTGCTTTGTGAACAGGTCTGCAGCTGCAAGACACTTTCTAAAGGGCTGAGGTGAGGCAGGAGGGCATCTAAATGGGACCCTGGTGAAAGGTGCTTGGGGTGAGCCTAGTGGCAAGCAACTAAGCAGAGGTGGATGTGGGGCTGCGTCTGTACCCGTCTGCGGCCCCCCCATCCGACACTGTTCAGTTCCGCAGTGCTTTGTCCGCCCCAACGAGGCCAAGAAGGCTGCTGACGAGTCCAAGATGCGATTTGCCCACATTGACGGGGACCACCTGACCTTGCTGAATGTGTACCACGCTTTCAAGCAGAGTGAGTTGGCTCAATCGATTTTGAATATTCATTTTTTACAAGGTCTGATGCAAGTTTCTGTACATGTTTCTTGTCATGCCACATTTGCGCAGGTGCTCACATTGTTCCATATCCATAGGTTAATATGGCTTGTATGGAGAGGTTCCTTCAATTTCTTGATTACCATGAGCCTGCTGAAATTAAAAGCTTAACTGTTAATTTTTAGTTTTTTGTTGATTATCAACCAATTACCTCATGTCACTCATCACTCCATGGTCGCCACCGCTCACCGCATTTCTGTGTAGGAATGGTCCTTTTATTTCAAAACAATGATTTTTAGATATGCTTGAAAGTCTTCATAGAAACACCCAGTATAGTGCTTCGGCCATGGGGTAGCAGTAAGCAAAAGGCTTTTTATATTTTCATTTATTTTCCGTGTGTTTATGTGCAGGAAAATTACTAGTTCAATTTATTACTTTGACAACGTTTACTTTTTTCATCATTGTTCAGCACAGTGGGTGTCAAAATCAAACTCCGCGTTCACAAACTCATAATCGACACTCATTTACTATTACTATTGTACCTATATTATTCTTGTGGAGTAATTTTTGTTTTGAAGGTTGCCTGCACTTACATCCGTCAATTTTACATTATGCACTGCATATCAAATACTCGAGCATGGAACACTTCTATGAGAGGTATGCGTAGAACTCGTGGAAAGACTGCATGTTATTACTTGCTGTACTATTCAGAAGGCTGCTTGATTATTGCTGCTACAATTGAGAGTTTTTTGCAAATGCACTTGCCACCATGTGATGTTTGCAATGCCCGTATCTCATGACCTCGTATCTCATGAATCGTGCACGTTTGCATTGGTCACAAGAAGATCTTAAGGTAGGCTGTGGCTTGGCTGCCTGGAATTTGGGCCTCGCATGGCAGCAGCTCATGAATAACATTCAACCATGGTCTGAAGGATGGCCAGTTGGGACACATTTACTTGGATAATGCATTGTTTTTATTACTATGCCACTTTCGATTTGTCAAAATACCTTCTATTATGAGCAGCTGCTGGCAACCAGTGTTGAAGTGGTTGCCTGGGCTATTTACATAACCCAAACTGCAGAGGTTCGTGGTATGCGGAAGATGCACTTGCAGCAATCCTTTACTTTCAAACACATTATCAGTTCTGGGTAATGTGCTCATTGCTGTCAGTTTCACTGCCCTTGGACAGCTAGGAAGGACGAAAGTGCACAGATGTGGGGAAAGTGTGCCTGTTTTGCTTTCAGTAGCGATGCATACTTTCACAATAATTTGAAAGGAAACCTGGCACTGGTGTGTGAAATATGCCTCGAAAAAATTTGCTAGCTGAATATTAGTAAGTTGGTCAAATTGAGAATGTCAAAGTATGAGGTAGTAGCATCAATGAGTGCTGTTTGCTTAGAGATGGGCTACAGTGACTAAATGCACTGTAAATTCTCAGCGTGAAAGAGGAAGAGAGAAAAATGTTTCAATTCTGTGATGTATGCCCACTTTTGACTGAAGCCATCGGTAGAACGAAAGTACACTTGTCACTACTGTTCAAAAGATGTGTGCATACGTGTAAGTTGGTCTCTCTCCCTCCCTTTTTTTATGCTTATATGTACATAAATTGATCAATTTGTGTGTGCATGATTTAAGTAGAGCATCTTAAATTAGTATTGAACACAGTGCTGAATGAAATGTCTGCCAGGATTAATGTGTTGTACTTATCGTTAATGGGTCAGTTATGAATGTTTTTATCCCCCTCCCCCTTTCTCTTTGCTTATACCCTTGCACTTGACATAGACCATGAAGACACGCAGTGGTGTTACGACAACTTCATCAACTACCGTTCTATGAAGAGTGCAGACAATGTGCGACAGCAGCTCTCAAGAATTATGGACCGCTTCAACCTTCGCCGAACATCTACAGAGTTTACTAGCAAAGACTACTACATCAATATTCGCAAGACTCTTGTGTCCGGCTTCTTTATGCAGGTTTGCATCTCCTAACTTTACTACTTGGCTATTTTAAATTGCATTTTACATGCTTTTGGGTAAAGCAGGACGTGGCTGAAGGCAACCTTGCTCCATTGAGTATTATGGTATTCTAGGTGACATTTGGGGGCCAACATCATAAAATTGTTTTCTGTATAGGGAGAAAGGCTACATGGGAAATTGCTGTTCAGGTATTAACTTTATTCAGCCCATGGGGAAAAGGCCCGTTTTGACGCGGCCTTTAGTAACTTCCTTTAATATATTATATAAGAAACGGATGTATAGGATGACTCCTCACAGAGAAATAAAGCTATAAGAATGTACTTTTGAATTATGTATGTATCCAGTCTGAATTGCTCCAGCAAAATTTGTGAAGCAAAGTTTTTTTATTTTTGTTCATTGGTCCAAATCAGACAAAAACATGCCTAAATCACAAAAGAAAGAGGCAAGGTGAATTCAAAAGGTACAATACTTTTTTTTTTCTCTGTCAATACAAAGCTCTATAAAAATTGAAGTCCTAGCTGACTTCTTTGGCTTTCAAAAGGCAGGGCAACCCTCATGAACGTGCCATTGGGTAGTTCCACAATGCAGTGAAACGAAAGTACGCTTACATACCGTATTTACTCGCATAATGGTCACACTCACGTAATGATCACACCCTTGAATTTTGCCGTCACAATTCAGTTTTTTTCTTTCCCATGTAATGATCGCACCCTGAACTTGACGCAGCTATATGTCATGTGCCAAATCTAGCTAATGATGATCACGCTTACCATCTGTCTGATGCTACATAAACGACTCTTGAAGCCATACCAAGCGGTCTGCACACACCCAACATTTTTAAGTAGATGCCCCATTTCATTCCTTTCATCACTTTCATGAAAAAAAAAAAAGCTACAACCAAACTTGCCTCGGCTTTATTATTTGTAGGCTTCATAATGGTTTTGGTCAACAACAGCAACATAAAGGGCACCTTTAGATTCTTCAAATCTGCACTCGTGGGCACGCAACAAATCGCGAGCGGCAACGATAGTGGCCACGTTTACACTGATACGTTGGAAGTGTACCCTATTCATACTCCGACGCTTGTAACGCAGCTAAGATATTCGTCCACCCTTAGCACAAACGTTCCGTATTAGGATCGCATGGAAGACAAATGCCGCAGTTTTCCGCAACACTGGCAGCTAAGCGCGCCCATCTCTCTTTCTGTCCCCTCAGAGTGGACATGGCTACATTATAATTATTCTCTCCAACATGCCAGTATTAACAATATTATTCATTACTGATACGAAAGAAACTGTTTCAATGCGCGTAATGTACTCACGAGAAGAAAAATAATCGCGTTCGGCTTGCTTTGCCGGCCGCCATTTTTGTTTTAGTGTCCCGCACTGACAGCGGCAGCTGCCTGCTTGTGATCCTGCAGCAAGTGCGGGATGAAAAAAGAAAATGTTTCTTTTCGTGGGAAATTTAACCAGCATAATGTTCGCACCCCTGAATTTGCGTCAATTTTTTTACAAGAAAGTGCAATCATTATGCGAGTAAATACGGTATACTGCAGTTTTTGAAGCAAACATTTGTTTTCTGTTCTGAGTTCTGTTGATAGCACTTACTACATTTCCAGCATTTGTCCTACCTAGTCTAGAGGTTTATTTCAAAGTGTAAGCCTAGGAACCACTACACTTTCTATACACCTCTTACTACTCCACATTCGTTGAACCCTCTATATCACTTTTATTATGGTCTCATAAGGAGAATACCATCTGCATTGCAGTATGCAGCCAAATTTATGGCAAGTTGAGCTTTATGATTATTTTTTAGTGTGAAGGAGATATACACATATTTATAATTTAAAGTATTTTCAGGTTGTTTGAGTATGGCTATTTAAAGTACAACTTAATGCACGACAAACGTGTTGTTCTATTCTCGTGTATACATGCTCAGTGAAAGTAATAGTACATTCGACTGGTTCCTGCTGTACTTCAACTTGGTTTGCAGTGATGCAAAGCCTTCTAGAGCCTGGAACCAAATAAACCCTGCCTCACTTGAACATTCAGCTGCTCCCAGAGTTATCGCAGTAGCCATGTAATCAAGATTCTGTCCGATCTCGGTAGCACTTCAAGTTTGGAGGTGAGGGCGCCTTTGAGTGCTCTAAGCTGGAGCACGGCGCTCTGAATGAGCCAGGCAAATGTGTTCAGAGGGCTCAATTGCGACCAACCAAATGTAAACTGCATCGCAAGAGTGCTCACAAGCAACCGTTTGAATGTACTTTAAGTTTTATGACAATATCAAAGAAGTCGCAACAAGAGGAGTTTTTGTATATTCAGCAAAAAGATTCTGGTTGCTATGTCTGTTTGGGGTAGCATGGATGCTCTTGCACTTGTTTAACACTTTCCTGTCCGCATCTATTCCCATCGATAGCCCGCTATCGATGGTTAACCCCCCACCTCCCCCCACCCCCCTTCCCTACCCAGAAATGTTTGCCACTTTCCGAGCACTATTGGACAGCTAGTGCCAGTTGTTGGGTTATCTAGGAACTATTTAGTCAGTTTGGTTTTCCGCTTTTTTTTTCCGCCATGTGCTAATGTTTAAAGCGTCTCCTGAGAAGGGATGTGATCGGCACAGTGAGCACTCGTAGTTTCCAAGATGGTGCTGTGTACTGCTCGTGCACGGAAACATTGCATTTCTACCTATCCTAATGCATCTGCGTGCAAGTTTTTAGACTTCGGAAGCTGCACTGACACGGAAGACAACTTCACTTTGTCAGATTTCTGAAGGAAGTTCCTACGCTGGACTGCTTCAAAGCTGCTGTGCACTGATATAAAGATATCCTGCGTGTTCCAAAGGTCACAGTTCTCGTCTGCAGGGTGTTAACAGCCTTTGGTCGGGATCATATGCCAGCAGCTGCACAGCGAGTCGCGTTTCGCACTATAAAACGGCTGGGAGTCTACCTTGTCATTGCGCTGGGGCTAGTCACTAGGGTTAACGTCTTATTTTTATATCAAAAATATTTTTACGTGCATATTTGCTGGAATATTTCACAGGTCCTTTGCATTGAAACTGAAGGCTTTTCTGTGTGAAGCAACAATGGCATGTTTGTGAGGTTCTGTTTTTTTTTTTCATACAAATTTTGTAGGTAATAAAAAAAAAGAGATTTAGTAGCCATGCTGTTTGGGAATGTATGACTGGAAAGAACATTTCTTCCTCTTCAATTTGATGCTATTTACTTTAATACCAACCATGCTCTGTGATAGGAAAAAAAGTATAACTGCGAGTCGGCCTAGTTGGAACAGATTCATCTTAAAACTTTTTGTGCGCAAACAAACAGGGACGAAGAATAGGGGCAACACAAGGATGAGCGCATTCTAACAACTGGTTTTATTTTTGAAGAACCACCTGCTTAAATACCCACAGACCTACGCGATCTAGTCAGCAGAGCACGCCTATAGCGCATATGATACCCACAGATCTGCGCAATCAAGTCAAGAGAGCACGTCAAAGTACATATAACACTTGTGATAAAAAGACATGGACAAAAGCCACCCGGTCAACATAAAAACAGCAAGGTGCATAAAACAACCACTTACAATAAAATGCGTTAAAGGTGTGATGATAGAAGCGAATTTTTTTTATCCAACAATGAAACAGAAGGATGGCTGATGCATTTTTCTTTTTGTTTTTCAATCCAGTGTGCTTCCACAATTTCCCTAGCATAGGAATCAAACTGGCATAAGAATCAAACTCTGCGGGTATCAATCTGCAGGTATCATATGCGCTATAGGCGTGCTCCGTTGACTAGATCGCGCAGGTCTGTGGGTATTTAAGCAGGTGGTTCTTCAAAAATAAAACCAGTTGTTAGAATGCGCTCGTCCTTGTGTTGCCTCTATTCTTCGTCCCTGTTTGTTTGCACACAAAAAGTTTTAAGATGAAAAAAAGTATTTACCAAACTATACAAAAACTGCTGCTTTACCTGCGAGCAGGAAAGTGTTAAGGTCCCTTTTCCTTTAGAGGAAGGTTTAGCTAGGGTATTCCGATCTTAATACGTGGAAAAGTAGAAATAGTTTTTCTTGGCAACCACTGCACCGAATTTGATAAGGTTTGTTGCATATAAAGAAAAACTTACAAATACCAATATTTGAAAATTCCTGTTCAGGAATTCAGGTTCGAAATAAAAATTCTGTTTCCAACAGTCACTAGAATTCAATTTTTTTTTCTCAAGTGCTACAGATTTCATTAAAATTGGCCCAGTGTTTATCTCAGAAAAGCGTTTTTGTTTTACATTTATTTGAACAGGCAACATCTTAGTTGGGTCCTAGCTAAAGCTTTCTCTTAATTCTAGAAAGAGGAAGCACTGTGGCCAGGCCTGCCACTTGAATCAGTAGTAGGCAACTCTTATCAGAGTGCTCACACTTCCAATGACCAAGACCCTTCTTTCAGCCCTTAACTTTCATGTCACTACCTTCTAATTTTGATTTCATTTGTGCCATTTTCATATTTAAAATTCTGTAGATGTGGTGTGGATAGAACCAAATGTAGAATGTCAATTAGTTCTTGTCAGTTCATGTCGTCCTCAAGTGTCTTTTCGTGCTGGCTGGGTTGATCAGTAGTTGCAGTAAGCTGCAACTGATAATGACAAACATTGTACAGGTGGCCCACTTGGAAAGGACTGGCCACTATTTGACAATCAAGGACAACCAGGTTGTGCAGCTCCACCCATCAACTTGTCTGGATCACAAGCCTGAGTGGGTGGTATATAATGAGTTTGTCCTCACCACCAAGAATTACATTCGTACAGTCACAGACATCAAACCTGAATGGTGAGTAGTGCTCAGAATAAACTTGTATACGGGGTACCACTCGAATGTTTCCAGGAAGACACTGCAGTCAACGTCCGATTTCTCAAATTCCCTAGATGCTGCGAAGACATTAGAAAAATCTGGTAGCTTGAAAAAAAATGAATGCATGCTTTTTACTTCCCCTAAGGTCTCAAATAGCCACAAGCATATTCGAAATAGCTCTGAAGGCCTGCCAGTACACTTATTAGGCGTATCGGTGATTGTCCTTTGAGAGGAGACAGTGGGTGAGCGTATGTATAATTATAGCATACATACTGTGTCCCTTGACAATGGCCCATTTCAATTCTTGATTTGCTTCCCTGCAATAGGGGTAAAAGACTTCGACTCTCAGCTCCTTGCTTCTGCAAGAGGACACAAAAAATTGGTAGCAAGCAGCTGAGCAAGTGTGTGCGAAATGTGAGACAGAAAAAAAGGGGGAGAATAAGCGGAGGGTGTTGCCCTGTGCACCCTCTGGCTCGGCTAAGGAGCTGCCACCGGGTGGAAAGCGAATGCAAGCAATGCTGTCGATGCTTCCCGATTGCCTTTTCTCGGGTGTTTTAAAGTCAACATATCCGGAATTCGGTGCAAAAACTTATTTTCTAGAGAACTTTATTTTCAGGTCGGGCAAGTGTGTTGAAAAGGCCCTCAGTCTAGAGCCTCGCTTGCAGCACTCTTCAGTCCAGCTGGTGGCTTCTGTCAGCCAACCGGCGTGAGGTTTAGGGGAAAGGCTTGTGGGACCAGGCAGGGAAGGTGGATGCAATCCACAGGACCAGAGGATATGGGATGTGTTCGCTTGTTCGCCACACTGTTGGTTGGGTGGAGGATCCTCACACAGGAGCTCTGGAGGAGGCACATTAACGCTGGCAGAAGGAGTGTTTGTCTGGGCCTGACAAATAAATACACCCTGTTCACCTGTGAGCGCTTTCCAGAGCTTGGGGAACTCTCATCTTGCCTATTGATAAGGCTGCAGAAGCAAGGGAGCCCACCTTGCTGTCTGGGGTGGTCGCGAAATGACAGGTGCCTAAGTTCAAGGTCTCGCAGGCGAGCTGGTACAAACGCTAGCAGTTTGTAACATCTTCCAGAAGGCCTGAGCTGTTCTTTGGTGGATTGTGTGCAGTTGTGAAGCCTGTTTAGTCACAGTTGTGAGGCGCCCTGGAGTTAGCTTGCTTCGGTCGTAGACGCTTTTCAGGTTTGAAAGGAAAGCATCAATGTTGTGCTTAAGGGCCAACTGCAACAAATTTCACTTGGGCTAAGTTGACTATATATGCCTAGTGTATACTCTCAAAGTAATCTTGGCCAAGCTGCGGCGCTGGTAATGGCCTAATTTTGTTATTAGCAGCTATTAAATAGCGCCTATGCAGACGGTGCATGCACCTGGCGCCAAAGTGGTAGCAATGCAAATACAGTCGCCGACCGTTTATTCGGACCTCACGGGGACTGCGGAAATGTCCGAATAAACAGGTGTTCGAAAAAGCAGATTAAGACAAAAAAATGAAATCCTTTATTTCCACGCACTTATTCGGGCTCGGCAGTAGGCTTGAAGAAATTGTGAATGCGCCGTTGCACGCTGTTCCGTTTACGCACAATTAGATATGCCTGAATCTCGGAGAGGGTCGTATGGTCACTATAGGCGGCTGAAAGCACAGTCACTGCTTGTACACGCTCTGCATGCGACGGCAGCGCAGCACATGGTGCGTCATCTTCCGACTCAAGAGTCATCGTCCGGCGGTGCAGCAGAAACCTGACGAATGATCTCGCCGTCATCGAGTTCTGCGCATGTCGGCACAGCAGCCTGAGCACCTGTGAAACTGTCAAATGAGACGGTGTCCGGAACCACTGCACAGGTCACGACAGAACATTTTCGGCGTCAGTAGTGTGCACATCGGAAGGCGACAAATCCTAGCCTCCCGGCACCCGCTTGTCGGCATTCCCCAGCGCAGTCTGCGCAGGTACTGTCGGCGCCATTAGAGACTTGTCGCGATGTTTCCGTATGCAGCGTTGGATCACCGAAACCTCGACACAGCACACAAAACAAACACCACCGGGCGGACATCAGTCACACAAACGAAAAAACGTCGCCTGCTGGCCTGCTCGCAGCGTCGTGAGTGAAAAAACAAATTAGCTGCTGGATTGTCTTGACATGGCTTACGAAGCTGAAACCGGAACTGCTGCAGAGCCACTCTATCGAACCAGGCAGAAACGATGATGATGAGCGGGGATCTCCAGTAGCGCCACTTCGTGGGGCAGCAAGGAAGCTCCGTCCAAAACAAAAATGGCATTCAGCAAGTCAAACCATGCACCGGTCAGAGTCGGTGCATGGTGCTCTCGACCAAGTTGGCTCAAGGAGTGTCCGAAAAATCAGACGAGAGGTTGCAAGGTGTCCGAACCTTCGGCAGTTGTTATACATTATGGTCTATGGGGAGAATGGCGGTGCCGCAAAGCTGACCGAATAATCGGGCATGTCCGAATTTTCGGAGTCCGGAAAATCGGTGGGCGACTGTATGGCGCATATTTAAAAACAGTACACAACTATTGGTCTCTCTGTTGGGCCAAGGCAGCCAGGCTCATTGCTCGCTCCTCATTTGCGAGTTGACGGGTGTCTCTCTTGGCGTCCGTTGTCCCTGTTGCTCTCGTGATTTGAGCTGTTGCAAGAATGCCGACGCGTTGCATGGCCGTTCGGTGCTTGAATACGTACTCGAGTACGAGCGATGGCTCTGAACTGCACAACGCTGAGTAGAGGTAGGCCGAACATACCTTTCTTGTCCCAGCTTTCCAAGCGCAAGCGTGCACCGCGGCGCGGCAGGTAAGTGCGACGCGGAGCAGCCAACGTGCACAAAACAGGTAAACTGCAGTAGACGGAGCTGCACTTCAACAGCACAGTCACTTGCTCATCAAGATCTGCTTGGCAAACACTTTTTCAAGTTGACTATAAGTACTATGTGTCGCGATAGCACAGAAAAACCAAAGGTAATTTGCAAATGTAAGTTGTGTTCAAGGGTGATATTCTCGATCGATCAATTCCGGTAGTGCATCATCTTCAAGATGTTTCATGCATCTCTACATCGTACGTGTCGAAGTAGATTAACAAAATCCTTTCTTACACAGCACCAGAAACGAGCAGGAACCACCGCATGCTGTGTTTGTAATGAAGGAGAACGTGACACGATGACCATTGTGTAGATGTGGCGGCAAGCCATGCAGGAATGCAATGCCGCCACAGCGAAATAAGCGAACATTTATCACGGCTGCAGCCTGGCCTGTCTGGCCGTGACTTTGTGCACACTTGACACCGAGCCCCTCTAGCCCGGTCGTGCCTAGCCTCAGCTAATTGTCACCCTTCACTACAGATGGAGGTAGTTGTCAGGTCGGTCTAATTGGTCGACTCATTGTTACATCCTAGTGTTATTAAAACTGCTAGTGCTTTAGGTGGGTTCGACTGTACTGCATTCTGTCTAGTTAAAATCTTTGGATGTTTGTTTCTCTGCACTTTTGTGCAACCAGGTTATAGCAATGGAATTTCCTTGGCACTTTAATATTGTTGGAAGTAGGTTCGACTGTATACAAAGTTTATTGTATTTAACCATACTTATTTTAATGCATGACAAGCATCCTCAGTGCTTTTTTCGTTCCTATACAATGAAGCGAAATATTTTGTTCCAGAAATTAAGTCGCTGAAGTACATTGCCCTAGACAGCATGAACAAGCGACCACTGTTTCAATATTTTAAAATATGTTGCCATTGAAACCACTAATCATGGAAATTGCTCATTTGGATTGCGAAAGAAACTTAAAATGTGTGCCTAAAGCCTATGCCTTGTTTGACTAAAATCAGAACTAATGTAAATGCTGTGTTTGCGTGAAATGTGTCACACAGAACACAGAAATGCTCAACTGAAGGAAACATTCCGGTTGCTTGGGCCTGTAAAATAAAGATACAAACTACTTAACAGGCGAGAAACATAAGATAAAGGCCTGTTGACAAAGGTTGGAAGTCTAAAAAAAATTAGTACAATGATGTCAGCTTTTGCGGGGAAGCGAGATTCAAATGGCCTTCAGTAAAGGCTGAAGTCTGTGGAGCAAGCACCTGATAAACTGCAATAAATTTATCCTGGTAACTTCTACTCTGCTCGTGGCTTTCTAAAAGCGAGCTGCTCAAATGTATGTGCAGTGTTTACATACACAGAGAGTAATTTGTCACTTTCTTGTTTGATATTCAGGCCCTTGGCCTGATACGCTGCCCAGGCAGCACTGTGAAGATGTTGGTTCATGCAAAATGTGGGCTCCTGCTGGCGAATGCATGGCGTCAAGATACATCTGCTCGTCTGAGCTGTACTGCAGTGGGAATTTCGGAGAATTTAGTGCATTGCCAAGTTTTGTAGCATGCCTTCCATTGCTAAGGAAGCACAGCGCTGTGCCAAATGCAGGCACTGCGCACGAGAATTTGCAGTTGCCGTTTCTCTGTGGTGCCTCGTGCGTGTATGTTTCGCTTAAGTCCCACAATGTCAAGCTGCAGTGGCAGACTTGCAATATGTGTCTGATAACTTATGCACATGCACCAACTTGGAACCATGGTCCCTAAACAATGAAGAATTAATTAAACTATTACAAGGATTAATGAGCTGCTGGCATTATCACCGTCGCCGAGCTTGACCGGTTCTGGTATGTGTTGACACTAAGACTGCCGGCCACATGCATGCTCATGCTGCAAATGCGTATTTCCAGACATGGCCATTGATAAATACCACGATTGAGTGACTGTAGCCTTAACACTGTCGTGCAGTAATTTTCTATTCGAAGAAAAAATGATACTCCTGCAATAGTTCCGTTGACATTAATTTGTATATGGTAACAAGTAATGTGACACAGCTGTTTAAACACCACTTTTTATGTTGTCTCCTAACTTAATGGTGTAACTGACTCTGTCTACCACGTCAGTTGATTGATTTTCTTTTGCTTGTCCTCAGCAGCGTGTTGACAAACAGTTTCAGCCACCGTTTTCCTTTTATGGAAATGCCCGTTGCAAGCTCATCTTCAGCTTTACGAAATCCCACGTTGGCAATAGTTGCATCCTTTCTTTCGCTCTTGAATAGATACGTTATTTGCATTACTATTGATTGAAATTTTAAAAAGCTATTGATTTAACGAAACAATTCTTGGATCCCATTGAATTTCTTAAATCAAGGTTTAACTATACATATCACTAAGTACTTTGGTCTCTGAAATCGGGCAACCTTTTTGTATCGATATGTAAACTCTAGAGGAAATCTTAACGCTATTTCACACCTGTTCGGGCTTTTTAAATAAAATGTAGATGTCAGATTTGTGTTCAATATTGTAGGACATAACTAATTCAGTGCCTATTGTGTTCCAACCTCAAGAAGGATTGTGTCTGCATTTTTATCAATGCATGCGCCACAATGTGCTCAAAAGTTATGTTCTTTTTTCAGGTTGATCAAGATTGCACCCAACTACTATGACATGTCGAATTTCCCCCAGTGCGAAGCAAAACGCCAATTGGAAATACTCATTGCCAAAATGGAGACCCGGCAATACCAGGAAGGCTTCTGAAGCGTTCAGTTCACAGCTGGCATCTGTACAAAATGATTATTCATGGCTGTCTCTCTTTCTCCGTCTCTCTCCCTTTTTCTTTTTTTTTTCATAGTTCATGGAATCATGTTTTCTAACTTGTTTTACCAGCATTCTGGCAATTTCTGTGAGTCTGTTGCAGAACCCTTGCTTGTCTCAAATGTTACCTGTGTATTGCTTTTAGTAAACATGGCTTTCACAGGGGTCATTGCTTGTCTACCTTTTTTTTTTTTTATACTAATGCTAAAAAAAATTCTCAACACAGAGCTGCATCATCTGACACCCTTCACCCAATTCTAATGTGCTGCCGAATTTAATGCACACATTGTTTTTACTGGTTCATAATAAAACAATGTACACACAAATCTAACACGCACGCAGTTTTGTAGTAATAAAAAAATGTAGCATGCTTCCAATTCTGGCAATCAAAAATAAGATTCATAATCAAAATAAGAATTAATCTTGACAGAAATAAATTTGTGTCCATCATCGTCAGTCTGACAGCTTTTTATTGCTGTCTATGAACCACAACATGTCAACCTCCATGTGGCCCAAAGCAACTCTGCTGCAATGGCAAACAAGATGGTGGCCCATGCCTAGGCTTACCTACTTCACCATTTCATCCTGCGACACATGCAGGCGTACCGAAAACATGCAAGATGACTCTGTTGCCGCTAACTTAGCATGTAACACAACTTTGGGTTTTCATAAATTGGAGCTTAACGTGGCGCAACATCATCACCATCCTCCGCAAGAACTTTTTCAGGCACTGACGATAGGCTGTTGCTAAAGCATGAACACTGTTTTGCATGAACTAATCATAATGAGCAGGCAATTTTTAGACCAATTTTCATGGTGGAAAAAACTGCATTAGAATTGGGTGAATATGTAATAATTGTCAGTACGCTTTGACATAGGAAAGGCAGGCTGAAAATTTGCATTTTCGGTATGTGTGATTAACATCAATTGAGGACAAATTTTGAGATTGCAGTAATGGATGCTTTGGCACATAGCCAGGACTTAGCAGTCAGTATCAAATTAACTGGAGTTGAATTAATGAAAGTCAACTGCATTGTACTATTTGCTCATGTGATGTGCATGAGCTTATGTTAACCTGTCTGGTGTGCTTTGTAATAGCATATGCGTGTGGTCGTTTTTGAGCACTCTGAGAACGTAGTGCACATTCGAGTTTGTAGTGCACGCCCGAGAATTTGTAGATTTACCTGTGCTGTGAAAATTAAGGTTGCCATTTTTTGGGCATTGAAGCCTTCATATACTCACTCGTGTGCCAAAGCATACAGCAGCGACAACCGAAGGCCGTGAATACATTCCACGGACATTTTTCCCATTATAGTTGTAAAATGTGCTTTCACAACAAGGCTCTTGCTTATCGGCGAGCTTATGGTGAATGGTTGATAACTTTTTAGAATGTTGTTTTTTGTACTAACCCAATATTTCACTTAGCGATTTCCAAATTTTTTTCCAGCACTGAAAGGCTCTTTGTTACAGTCAGTCGATTCTATATACAACAGACCATAGGTCGGCAGTGTGGGAGAATACTCACTCACAATCCCTCACCTTAATTTTTCCAGGCCCCGCACTCCCACATTCACGCTCACCTCCACTCACACTCACAAGTGCCCACTCACTCTCACTGGCACACACTCGCACTCTCATCCATTCACACTCACTGACACTCACTCGTACTCACCTCCACTCACAATCACTGGCACTCACTCGCACTCACCTCTGCTCACACCCATTGGCACTCACTCTCACTCACGCCTTTTAAATGTGTGTGAGAGTGAGTGTGCTACCCTCTGCTGCTCACAATTCGTGTATATTCAGACTCAAGCTTCCAGTTTAGCACCTATTACATCTGGAGTGTGAGAATGCACATTTTTGGACCCAGTTTTATTTTTAATATACATAAACGATTTGTCTTCCCAATTACATGGTAAAGTCCCTCTATTTGCTGACAATTATTTTTCGTACCGTGAAATTGCAATGATCACCATATGCAAAATTCTACCTTTTTTGGTGTCAGGAGTGACAGATGTCTCTAAATGCCCAAAGATAAGTAATGCTAACAGTAACTAGAAAGAAACATATGTGATTCTACCTGCATTATTAATGACACCTCTCACATGTGTATTTCAGGGTAAATATTTAGGTGTCACTTTAACGCACTCTCTGCGATGGGAAACCCAGGTTGACAACATAACCTCAAGTGGAAATCAATATATATGCTGAGTACCAAAGCAACTCATCTTTCTGAGAAAACGCCTTCGTCTTGTGCAAGCAGATACAAATCTGCTGGCCTACAAAATGCTTGTTTGACCAGTGCTGGAGTACGCATGTATTGTTTGATTTACGTACACAAAAGAACTCATAAGAGGGGGTGCTGAGGTAGCCAATAAGCTTCATTTATAACAAATACAAGTTAACAGATTAATCAACTGAATTGTTAAAAAGAGCCAGTTTATTAACACTGCAAAGTAGGGCAAAGCTAGGACGACTAAAGCTTTTATTTCAATTTATTCACGGTGACAAAACGATTGACACATCCGTACGAAATTCTTTGAATCGTTCTAGGTCAACAGGCCACAAGCACTCTAGAACGCCTAATGAGTATACCTTTAACTCAAATTCCTTTAAATATTCAAATTTCCTTAAAATAATTAGGGAACCGAATGAACTTAGTCGTTCCATTACTTATGCTTTATATTTAAATAACTTCTTGACCTCGAGCAGCCAACTTCAACAGCGGTCACTCGAAACTTGCCCCTCGACCATCGAGGAGGGAACGGCACATAGACGAGACGACAGAAAACAAACTGGTTTAATACACCTCTACAGGCAAGCAAACATTGAGCAACAGAGCACCGTAGTTTATGCCAGCCATAGATCGGCAGCATGGGAGAATACTCACTCACTTGCGCTCATGTCCATTCACAATCACTCGCACTCACCTCCGCTCATACTCACTGGCACTCACTCACACTCATGCCTTTGAATTGAGTGTGAGCGAGTGCCCTTATAATCCGACAAAAAACGGCCGTTTTATCCGAAGCTGTAATATCCGAAACACCTCGCTTCTAAAACTTCCGTCGCGATGTCTAACAAATTTATTGCGAACAGTGAGGGACGGACGTCCGAAGTAAAAAAAAAAACAAGAAAGTTGAACTTTCGCCCAAACGACCAAGCATCGATTGCGATAGCAACTTGAGCAAGATCAGTGTGGCAGCGAGCGATTTGACCTTCATGCTGTGTCTCGCTTCAACGCGAACTAAACGTCGAAAGCACTGCACATACGAAGCTACCGGCACTGGGCGCACTTTGTCCACCTCGCAGATCGCCTTGAAGATGAGGCCCTCGCGGGTGTGCACTTTGTTCACATCGCTGATTGCTTTCAACATACGGCGTGCAAGCCGTAAGTAGCAGCAGCCGTAGTAGAGCCCTCTCTCTTGCCTCCCGTGCCTCGCACGCAATATTGAGCTGCGATCATCAGCCGACCCTTGCGAGTCAGTTGTCCGCCCATGTTGACACGGCAAAAGTATGTTTTATACGCCCGATCTTTTAAAAAATTGACGCTAATTTCGGCCACTGTAGCCAATAGTTTGTTGTAGCGCGGTCCATTAAAAGTGAACTTCGTTGCTATAATAAAACAGGTAGAACAAACTGAGGCTTAAAAATGGTTCATTATATCCTAAAGTCTGTTGTATGCTGGTCCGTTGTAACTTGCGTAGACTAGTGCAGTGGCATATTTGGCGGTTCCAAATGTTGGTTCTTCTTTTAAATACATGCACTGCTGTCAGGCTATGCAAAGCTTTCATGCACACAATTCACCATCTGGCCGAGATGTGCTGATAACGCATCTGCAATGTGAAGTCACAAAAAGAATGCTGCCATGGAGATGTTCCGCTTAATGTTGCTGAAGTGATACCACTACAAATGATCACTTTCTCCATCTTAATGCAACTGTTGCCACTGTGCATGCATGGCTACCTTCTGTGACTTTTTTACAGATACACAGAGTGCTTATTGGCCAACCAATGGCCCAGTAATACCTTTAATGCGAAGCATTGTTTGACTTGTACTAGGTACTCTGCGGCAGTTAGGTTCCCGTGTCACATCGTTTCAAGCCTCTTAATAATTTGTGTATGATGGTAGGATTGAAACCTCGGTATCCCAGCAGAACAGCCAGATTCTCTAACCATTGGACCACATTTTCATGCACACCTTTCCAACTAGCTCCTTGAGACAAGTGGTTCATGCAGCACATCCAAGAGGTCGTGCATGCACGCCAGTTTCCATTCAGTCATAGAGTTCGGAAGGAAACCGCGACAAGTTGCTTGTAAAAATGAAAGTGTGCCGGTTTCTCCAATTCCCTGTAGCACCTAGCGCTTCAAGCGCTAGTTGCTAGGGACGGATCGGAGAAACTGGTATGCTTTCAAAATAAGCCTCTATTACGGTCTTTTTCTCGAAGCATCATGTGCGACTTAGTAGGCTGTGCAACATTGTACTGCGTTCGCACTACATTCGCGATTAGTTCAGGTGGTAAGATTTCTTTGTCTGAGAACAGGAAGTCATCACCATCGTCTTGCTGCTATCGTTACACACACTTGTGAACTAGTCGAAATAGAAGAAAGGATCTTATGTGGCCTTCCTTTTTTGTTTCTGTAATGTATAGTTTTCAGAAAATCTTTGTCCAATCTGTCTTCTGACTCGGACATGCCTATTCAAAAAAATATCTTTGGATAACTATTTTGTACTACTAGGTTCAGAAAAGAAAAAAAAAAATTGAAGCGGGGGTTGTTTCTATAAATTGCAATCGCAGGTATACAATCAGTGCATTTTACCAATGCTGACATACGGGGCAGCCACTTGGAGACTGACAAAGAAGCTTGAAAACAAGTTAAGGACCGTGCAAAGAGCAATGGAACGAAGATTGCTAAGCATAACGTTTTGAGACAGAAAGAGCGGTTTGGATCAGAGAGCAAACGGGTATAGCCGATATCCTAATTGACATTAAGAGAAAAAAATGGAGCCAGGTAGGTCATGTAATGCGCCGGTTAGGTAATCTCTGGACAATTAGGGTTACAGAATGGGTACCAAGAGAAGGTAAACTCGGTTGAGGGAGGCAGAAGACATTGTGGAGCGATGAAATTGGGAAATTCGCATGCGATAGTAGGAATCCACGCAGGGCATGGGTAATGGAGATCGCAGGGAGAGGCCTTCATCCAGCAGGGACATAAAACAGGCTGATGATGAATTTATCACTACATTTTTATCAAATCATTCCAACCAATCTGTCTTGATTCTAACATACCTATTCTAAAATTTTCTTTCGATTACTTTGAACTACCTGGTCCTTGGCTAACCTACCATAGAGTAAGTATGTGCCCATAGGTTCCAAGTTACATCTTTCCTAATACAGTGGAATGCCTTTATAACAGTGCTGATGACCTCCAAAATCCTTCGTTACGTAGGTCACTTCGTGAAGGTCGCACATCGTGCCATTCACAATAGAGCAGGCTAGGCACTGTTGGATACGGACCCTTTTCGTGGCATCACTCAAGTTCCTTGACCGCATCCAATCGCTGTCGCATTCCAATTATGGTGCGTCAGGGCGCGTCTACCACATTACCAGCTAAGGTGAGGCGTGCAGACAGGACACAAGAGAAGTGGACAACACGAACGCCGACTATCAACTGAAGGGAGCACTGAGGGGGAAAAAATGAAGACAAACCTCATCTGCACAAGCTCTGGGCCATTCCAGAGCTTGCGCAGATGAGTTTTGCGTCCTCTTTCTTTTTTTCGCCTCAGTGCTCCCTTCAGTTGATAGTCGGCATTCGTGTTGCCCACGTCTCTTCTCTTGTGTCTTGTCTGCACGCCTTACCTTTTCTTGCATAATGAAACCTTACCAACTAGCTCAGCTTTCTGTCGTTCTAAACGTTACCAGACCCGTCGGACAGGTTGGCGACCCCCACCTCATGCGCCGCACGTCCGGCTATTGTCTTCCCCCTGCATGACTCTTCCCGAAAGTGCAACAGGAGGCTGGCATGGTTCCAGGTAGTTGGTCTTGTTCCCGAGCAAAGCTGTTTTGCGGCTCTGGAAGGTCATTCGAGAACAACCAGTCTCCGCCAGCTGAGCGCTTCCAGGTGAGGAGGCGACGCCGGAGGCAAGTCAACCCTCGGACAATGGAGCCCTTAGAGCGTCCCCATTGGCCGAATGTGACGACAATTGCACGGGCGCCTACCATTGGAGGAAAATGACGCCTGAGGTGGCTCGACGCTTGGCTGAAAATGATGTGACCCCGAGAGACGGAGAAAAGTTTTTCGTTCTTGCCACGGGCCACAGCGTCCGATTTGCTGCCGGCCGTCAATGACTTTACGACTGTTCATTACTTTGTGTTATTTCTGTAAATAATGTAAATAAACCTTCAGTTCTCTAAATCCCCAACGTCGGCCAACTCCCGCACTCAACGGCAAGATCTAATAACTGGTGGCAGTGGTAAGGATGAGCCTTCGTCAGAAGAAGTCCTGAGGAACCACGAACAGTGGACTGATGAACCGGATGGCGTGGTGCTGCATCTGTGAGTGAGCGCGTGGTTTTTTTTCCTTTTAATTCGCCAGCCTTCAAATTTTGCGTGTTTATTTTGATGGTTCTAGAAATCAGGAATTTGTTGCATGTTTGCACAAATTATTTAAGGAAAACAGTTCTAACCACCAGTCGGGGCAGCTGCCATGGATCTTGGAAGGTAGACGAGGTCAGGCTTGTTGTGCGACGAGTTGGGAGTTGAGGCAGACAAAAAGATGAAAAAGCCAGCTATCCAAAAGGCAATTCAAGATAGTGGCAATGATGATGAAAGCATTAAGATTGTTTGGGAGGTGATAAAAAGAACGCGTAAGCGAGAACAGGAAAAGCACGAGAAAGAGATGGCAGAGCTACAGGTTGAACTTCAGAAATGTGTCCAACGGCATGCAGTGAAGGGGACAACCGTAGCAGATCAAGCAAGGTCGAGCCATGTCGAATGGACCAGTGGATCAAACCGCACAAGGTTGGAGAGGACATTGCCTTATTCTTGGTTCATTTCAAGAGAACTTTTAAAAGGTGTAATTTCGCTCAGGGCACCTGGTCACAGCGGTTGGCGACTTTGTTGCCTTGTGAGGCAGCGAATGTAGTCGCAAGATTAACAGTGAATGACGCGAAATACTATGGGAAAGTAGAGGCAGCGCTGTTGAGGGGGTACTGAATTTCCCTGGAAGCAGTTGGGCAGCAATTCAAAGAAACGAGCAAAAAGAGCGACAAGGGGTACTTGGGAGTTTGCGTACGGTTTGAAAACAAACCTTGTTGAATGGCTTAAGGGTGCCAAAGTCTACGAAAGTAGACGAAATTATAGTGTGTTTGTCTCAAACAATTCTACTGCAGCATTCCACAGTCGGTGAGGTTTTAGGTGCAGGATAGAGGTGCCGTAGGTATGGTAGATAAGGCGGCTTGGCTAGCTGATAAGTATGTGATGCGACGAAAACTCACTACTGACGACGAGCGTTCAAATGGCAGGTTTAATCCGAGAAGGTATGTCCACCACAAAAAACAGACGCAGGTAAATGCTACCGAGAAGGCCGAGTCGAAAAAAACTCTGGAAGGGAACAACGATAAAGGAGCTAGCAGCCCTCCGAAGGAGGGGACAAAGAAGGTTGATACGCGAGAGTTCGAGAAGAGGCGACCGGTTCGATGTTATCAGTGCCAGGGCCTAAGTCACTACGCATCGGATTGCCCAAAAAAAAAATAAGCCGGTAGCGCTTTTTTATGTGGGCACAAGTGACGAAAGCTTGGAGCTTCTCCGTCCATACCTCCATGAGCTACGGATTAGCGGAAATACCTGTAAGGTATTAAGGGACAGTGGAGAAACCATGCACTTAGTTCACCCTTCTTTTGTAAACACCGAGGACTGTACAGGGAAGGTAACGTGAATCAAGTAGGTGCTAGAAGAACACGGCGTGCGTCTGCCAATGGCACGAGTGAAAATTTCCGGTCCTTTCGCACAAACAGAGGCAGGTGTTTCGAAGACACTACCAATGGACTACCCATCTCTCTTTTCGAACCATTCGGAGCGTTTGTTACGGGAGCGCGGTCAGGAGTTCGGAGAAGGAAGGGTGCGGGCATTAACCCGCTCGCGAGCATGCCAAATAGCCGCTCAGCTGACCGAGGACCGCAGCGGTGGCGGAACGCGAGGAAGTGCATTCCCTAGTACAACCTCGGACAACGGAGGAAAAAGAAAACTGTGTGACAGCAGAGGTGCCAATTAAAATGATTGTCATAGAAAACTCGCGTAGCGAAGAAAGGTCATCAGTGGAAGTAAGGGAAAGGGAGAGCAGCTCTACTTTCACGTGCCTCTGTGGGCTTTGACAGGCTTCTCCAGGTGGACAGGGAGTCGCTCAGCGCGGAGCAACATAGAGACCAGACTCTTACACGCTTACACTACAACGCAAAAGAGGCCATAGCTACGCGCAATGTTACCGTCCACGAAGAGGGAGGACTGCTGTATAAACAAGATAGTAGGGGCCGTATCCTTGATCAGTTAATCGTTCAGGAGAGGTATTGGGCGGATATCCTGACTTTGTGTCACGGAAATGGCTGGTAGGGACATCTAGGAATCAACAAAATGAAGGAGAGGTTCTTTGTAGAATATTACTAGCTAGGATGCTTTAAGGATGTGGAAAATTATGTAAGGTCCTGTGATGCATGTCAGCGAGTTGGGAAGCCGGGAGATAAATGCAAAGCACCTTTAAAGTTGGTTCCCTTAATCATGGAGCCATTCCGTTGGCTGGTGATCGACACCGTCGGGCCTTTACTGCCGAGCCGATCAGGGTGCAAGTACCTTTTGACCATGCTCTGTCCCTCAACAAAGTTTCCTGAAGAGATTCCTTTGAAGGAACTGAGCTCCACGGAGATAGTCGACGCTATATTGTCCGCGTTTGCGTGAATCGGTTTTCCTGCAGAGATTCAGGCTGACCAGGGGACGGTATTTACAAGTGCTTTAACCATGACGTTCCTAGAAAGGTGTGGTGTGCGGCTGATACACAGCTCCGTGTACCATCCACAATCAAACAGCGTTGAGAACATGCACTCGGTGCTTAAGAGAGTGTTACGTGCATTGTGCCATGAACACAAAGCAGACTGGGAGTACTATTTACCCACAACCCTGTTCATGTTTAGAACGGTCCCACATAAGGCCACTGGCTTCACTCGGTGCACGGTCGGACAATCCGTTCCCCCCTTACAATGTTAAGCTAAATGTGGGAAGGAACAGGTGAAAGCCAGACGGTGGTGAGTTACGTTTTAAAATTGCTGGATTGCTTAAGTTTCTCTGGAAAATTGGTTGAAAAAAGCCTAAAAGAGGCCCAGGAAACCACGAAGGCGTACTATGACAGAAATGCACGCAGGCGAACATTTAAGATAGGTGACAGGGTCATGATCCTAAGGCCTTCACGAAAAACAAACTTGAGGTACAGTGGGACGGACCCATAAAGGTTACCTAGAAGATATCGGAGACTAACTGCACCCTGGAAGTTCCCTGGAAAAGGAATAATTTACCACTGCAATTTAATTAAACCTTGTTGCGGAAGGGAAGACTGTGTGAACACGACGGTAAATGCATCTGAAGGAGTAGCGGTTGAACTTCCAGTTTTAGCGACAGTGACAGATGCGGAACGCTCCATAGAGGACAACCTGAATCTGTCTGTAAACTGACTGGCTCTTGAGGCTTGAACACGACGGTAAACGCATCTGAAGGAGTACCGGTTGAACTTCCAGTTTTAGCGACAGTGACAGATCCGGAACGCTCCATAGAGGACAACCTGAGTCTGTCTGTAAACCGACAGGCTCTCGACGCTGATCAAGTAAGCGAACTCCGGAAACTCTTTGAGGAATTTCACCAATGCTTCAGTAGCCGGCCGGGGAGAATGACACTCATTACTCATGAGATTGAGTTGACACTAGACGAGCCCGTGCAATCCAAACCGTACCGGATCTCACCTCGTCAGCGAGAAATAATAGAAGTAGAGCTCAAACGAATGCTTGAGTTGGGCATCATTGAGCCAGCAGACAGTGATTACACTTCTCCAATGATTCTCACAGAGGCGAGTGGGAAAGCCACGTCCACATGTGGACTATAGGAAATTGAATTTGATTACTAGGGATCAACTTTACCCTATACCTAACAGAAGAACGAGTTGAACGGGTGGGCGGAGCCCAGTAAATTTCAACAATCGACTTAGGGGGTATTAGGTGCCCATGTCGGAAAGCTAAAGTCGCTATGCAGCATTCACTTCACCGCTTGGCACATTTCCAAGCTGATATAGTTTTCAAAGACCTACAAGATGACGCGATCCCCTACTTAGATGATGTGGCCATCTTTTCTAACAGCTGGAATGATCACATGGAGCACTTAAGGAAGGTGTTGGCACGTCTACGAGACGCGGGTCTCTTATAAAGGCCGAAAAGTGCAACTTTGGGTGTTCGCAAGTTACCTACCTAGGGAATGTCGTAGGACAAGGAACGTGGCAGCCCTCCAAACTAAAGATGGGGCCTCTCAATAACTTTCCTGAACCGCTAACTAAGACTGATGTCAGAGCCTTTCTGGGGCTCGTGGTATATTGCCAGCGGTGCATTCCAAATTTCTCACAGGTAGCAAGCCCCCCTGACACACCCTCCTAAAGGGAGAGCCCGAAAAAGGTTGATGGGAGGAGGCCAAAGAAAGCGCATTTCAGCACCTGAAAGAGGTTCTGAGCTGAGGACCAGTGTTTCGGACCCCTGATTATTTTAAGGAATTTATTGTGCAGTGGGGGGCAGCGCTAGTGACAGGGGGTTGGGAGTCGTCCTCAGCCAGGTGGGCGAAGACGTGGAGGAGCATCCGGTACTGCATGCTAGCTGAAAACGTGCAGAGGGGAGGCGCACAGCGCTTCCAAAAAAATTCGCCTGCTTAGTTTGGCTGGTCCATAAACTATCTTATCTGGACTGAACGAAATTCACTTTCGAGACCGGCCACTGTCCTCCTACCTGGCTCAGACTCCTGTCCCCTAAGAATGGACGCTTGCTCAGATGTAGTCCAATTCTCCAGGAATATAACTTCACCGTCCTGTATACAAAAGTTTAGAAAAGTTATGGGAACGCGGATGGTTTGAGCCGGTTGTTTTGGTAAACCGGCGTGTTACCTTCCTTCCTTGATTTGACTAACGAGGTAGGAAGTGTTATGGGCTAGAAGTCTTACTTGTAGTTTCATAACTTTGCTTGTATGTAGTTATAAAAGTTGTTTTCATTAATGGTTTAACTTTCTCCCGTTTCTTTTGCAACGACAATATCACTCTGGCCTTGTCGGCATTCGGGGAGATATGGAGAGCTGTTTAGAAAGGTGCTTGGAACTGCTTTATCACAATTGGGAAAAGAAATAAAAAGAAACCAGGGTTGATTTTGACATAGTAGCAGCCTGGCGAGTCGTGGGTGAAGAGCCAGCGCTTGCATGTGGTGCACCGCTATGTTTAGTTTGTTTTTACATGTTCCATCAGCATTCCTCATGGCCAGCGAATTGAGTTCACCGGCCATTCCGAACTTCCGGGGCGAGGAGGAGCTGTTGGATACGGACGCTTTACCTGGCATCACTAAAGTTCGCCGACCACATCCAATCGCCGTCGCATTCCAATTATGGTGCGCCGCGGCGCGTCTACCACGTTACCGCACCCGTCGGACAGGTTGGCGACCCCCCACCTCATGCGCCGCACGTGAGAACCGTCTCCTCCAGCTGAGCGCTTCCAGGCGCGGAGGCGACGCCGGAGGACCCTGGTACCAACGTTACTAGACTAGCTAGTCTAAGTAACGTTGCCTGGTGCAATGGAGTCCTTGGAGCGTCCCCATAGGGTTCTTGCATTGCCCAGGGAGCGCTACGAAAATGGAGCTAAAAAGCGCCCTCTGTCCTGAACTGGGTAGTACCAACCTCGGTCGTCTGCTTAGGAAAGCACATTTACAATACGGATCCGCCACTTTCGGTTGTGTTGTGCCACTGCTTGCAGCGAATATTGGGCGCTCAAGATTTTTTTCGGAGGTGGCACGCTGCGTAAAGGCAATGAATTATGCAACGCCAAATACGTGTACGCCGTTCAAGAAGTAATTATAAGCGGCGAAGTTTAAGCGGTGTCAATCGCAAGTGAAGCGAGTCGCGTACGAAGTTGAACTTCAAGTAACGTTGCACGCTGCTAGATTCAGGCGCACAAACGCGAGGAAATGCTTGTCACAGCAGCGATAAGCAGTACGTAACAGCTCGAGCGCACGAGGGTACGCGCCGCGACGGCAGCGGTCTTTCGACATGCCGCGAAACGGCGGGCCTCCTGCAATCTTTGTTGACTGCATGCCGCTAGACAAAGTAGTTATGCCTGCACTGTAGTAGCGGCCATCTGTCCCTTTAGCAACTGATAAATAACTGATGCAATGCATATGAGCTCGCAGTAACGTACGTGCGAATCGCACTGCAACGCGAGCTCGTGCGCTGCTCGCTTGATGTGGCTTTTAATAACAGCTCTCGAACGTCGATGTGCTGCAATCAATACTACCTAGCTGTGCTGCTCGTAGTGGGGTAGTGAATTGTCGCTGAATCAGCCCGACCATTTGTGCTCATTGTACAGACCTGGTCACATCACCGCCTCGCACCGGGCGAATCGTTATTTGTCGCTGTGGCCGGGTCTTGAATCGAATCACCAGCCATGCCTGCTGCTATGTCGGTCTGCCGTCGGGACTAGGTGCAAAAGTCCAAATTTTAGAACGCAGATAATGAAGCAAGGTTCAAGATATGCGAAAGTCACCATGGCGCGAAGTTTCGCTTACCCAGCGCGACGAACTGCAGCCATTCAGCGCGCCCGACGCTCGATCCGCTTCGTGAGGCCTTGAAGGAAAACGGTAGAATCTGATGTTGGGATTCAGGCCTTCATGGCAGCCCACGACGCAGAAGTAACGACGGTGACGGTTTTTCGAGGCTGAGCTAGGTCTCCGGATCGGCGTGGCCGATTCCTTCTGTTTCCAGCATTACGTCTCACTGAGTCCGTTTTCGTTAAACTATACACTCTAAGAACAGTTTGCACCCTTTGGCTTGCCCCTTCTGCCGCACAAAAATAATCGTCATCTGCCTTGATGCGTTTCCTTTCTTTATTGCTGCGAGCCCGGAACTTTCCAGTAACGAACGGCACGCGCGTTATCAGCATAGAACAGTTTACACCCTTTGGAGTGCCCCTTCTGATAACGCGCGTGTCGTTCGTCACTGGAAAGTTCCGGGCTTGCAGCGATAAAGAAAGGACACGCATCAAGGCAGATGACGATTATTTTTGTGTGGCAGAAGGGGCAAGCCAAAGGGTGTAAACTGTTCTTGGAGTGTAGGCTGCGGCGAGCTTGCAGCATGGTCTGTGAGAAGTGACGAGCTTTTTGGCACTCGCAACAGGGTAGAAAAAAGCGCGAATCGACGCAAAACTCGTGCTAGAAACGTGCTTCGCCACGGCTCAATACTACCCAAACTGGTACTACCCAGATCACGTTTCGCGCGCCGCCACCATGCGCCGCTACTATACCTCAGACTCTAGCGCAAGACGTCCATTGGCCGAATGTGACGGCACTTGCACGGGCGCCTACCATTGGAGGAATATGACGACACGTGAGCCTGCTCGACAATTGGCCGAAAATGACGTGACCCCGAGAGACCGAAGGGGTTAAAAGCGAGAGGCAGCGAGAAGAGTTCTTCGTTCTTGCAACGGGCCGCAGCGTCCGATTTGCTGCCGGCTGTCGATGACTTTGACTGTTCATCTCATTGTGTTAATATTAGAGAGGTTTAGCTTGTCCGGTATTTCGGTAAAACGCAGGCGGACCGGGCGTTGGGGCGGAGGCGTAAACGTGAGCAGTGTGCAGCCACCTGGTGGCGCTGAGCTCCTCTTCTTCACCGCACCGAGCGTACTCTTCTTCGCTGCTGGTGTAAATTTTCGGCACTGGCGTAATCGTGTTGCTGCCAAAAATTTACACCCGCAACAAAGTAAAATACACTTGGTTACTGCAATATTAGCTGTTTCTGTCTGTTTGAGCACTGCACCACCAGGCGGCTGCCCCATGCAGACCGCTCTAAAACCCCTTAAACTTCGTAAAGTAGCGACACTCCTCCTCCGACTTCACTCGTTTCTACTCTCACGCTCCCTCCTCGACCGTGGCGCCGCCTACACTGCTCGAGCGTAGCAACAGCGCCAACATGTGCTCCTCGCCACTCCGTAGACGCCTCTCGAGCAAAAATGGTGCTGATGCTTGGCGTGAGGGCCCACGTGATGCTATTAGGCCAATAGCGACGCGGCGTCGTCGTAGGCCAGAGCGCGCGAGGAGGAGGCGGCATTCTTCAAAGCGTGGCAGTACTTCACGAAGTTTATGGAGTTTTAGACCGCTCACGTTTACGCCTCCGCCCCAACGCCCGGTGCGCCTGAGTTTTACCGGAATACCAGACAAGGTAAACATCTCTACCGTAAATAATGTAAATAAACATTCAGTTCTCAAAATCCTCTTTAACGTCAGCCAATTCCCGCACTCAACGGCAAGATCTAATAGCACGTTGAAAAACAGTCTTTAACATAACGTGAGGATTAGAAAGCCGCTAATTCCACCGCTCGAGGTTCGTGGCACGATCCGCGGCGAAACGCATGAGCTACGCACTGTTAAAAACATCGTCGAATGCCGCTATATAGCGGCATTCGACGAAGACAAGGGAGGCATATGCCTCCCTTGTCTTCGTTCATCTTCACGTGCTGCCCACCCCAGATAGCTTCGAAAAAGGAGGTTACATCACAGAACACCTATTGGTTACATGCTCTGGCTTGGCTTAGAAGACGTTGGCGATCGTCAATTACGATTACAACGCGTCTTTATAGACTGCGACGGATCGTCAGCAGTCACATACGCTGATGCGTTACAGTAAGCAGCGTACAAGTTGAGCGATTACAGTAGTAGTGCGGCATAATTATTTCTGACATGGGCATATTCGTCGAGTGCAACTATACACTTCCGTGATACTTCGCCGTCAGGCGCGCGCTGGTTGGCTGGTTGAGCAAAATCGGATGACGTAGCTCATCCGATTTTGCTAAAAGAATCGGCGCGCACCTGACGGCAAACTATCGTCGAAGTGGTTTCAAAATACGCCCCTCGGTTACGTCTACAGAGGGCGATGGCGGCACCGCGCGATATATACGTGGCGTTCGTTGTAAAGCAACAAACCTACCGTCGGGGACGCTTAAATTAATTCGTTGTAGAGGCGTCTACAATACACATGAAAGAGAAATTCGGCCGGGATATAATCCTTAGTTACCAGGTCATTTAGTTGAAAAGACATCTGACTGGCTGGGCCGATCCCCCGCAGTTGGTATGCGCTACATCAACGAAGAACGAACCTAACCAGTCTATGCACACACGACTAGTAGATATGCGCAAGTCGCAGGAAGGTGTCCTCTGGCTGGAACCTGAGTCGAGGTTAATGCCTTTTGGACGTAATATTAAGCCACTTAATGGGCAAGTTCGCTAAGCATTAAGAGTCGCAGCTCGCCCTCGCGCGCCCTATACCAGCCTCGTAGGCGAATCGGTAGAAGTTGCTGCGTGAAGCTATGCGCTTCTCAAGGTGGCCTGCGTCTTTAGGTATGCCACGCGCGTGGCCCCGATGGCGACGAAGGCGGAGTCAATTGAGAAAGCACCCCATCACCACGGCCACGATGAGCACGTGCGGCCAGGTTTAGGTCGCAAGTGAGCTCGTGCAGCCGCGTATTGTGCTGGGTCCCGTCTGCAGTCAAGGCCACTTGCATCGCTATTTTCGCCCTCTTTCCTGCCTCGATATATTCCAGCACCTCCTGAACCGATTTCGCCTCTCGATTCGCGCTGCACATCGCTGGTGCAACGTCCTGAAGCGATGTTTCTGGATGACGTTTGTTTCCAAGTTTTGAAGGCGACTGGAAATGTTGCCTACAAGCGGCAGTGGCTTGTTATAACGCGTACAGCTAGGGCTCGATCGTACAAGTAGCCTTGAGTGCTGTCCACATTTTGTTGCCTGTTGTTTTCCAAATGTGGTTGCAGACTAAGAGGTTGGTGTTTCAAACATGCAAGCAGCTAGCTGCATGACAGTGTTGAAAAACCTCGCTATAAAGTTTGTTTGACAAGCGGCGCCACAGCTATATACCGGAAGTTTGACTGCAAGACCTTGTCTTCGTTCGGAAAGTACTATACAAGCCAGCGAAGCAAAGATTCTAAACCTTTTGAAGTTTGAGACTGTGGGTGGAGTTGGCAGCAAAAAGTAACTTTCTTCGTTATCACGCCAGAATCGCTGATGCAGGAAAGGGAGGAAGCGTACAGAAATACAGAATAATGACCATCATGATGCCCTGGTCACCAAACAACGCTGTATAGACAGCTATTTGCAAATAGCTGGAATTGAAAGGACCGGCCGGCACTTGGGCCTAGTATTCTCGAAAGCCTTCGAGTGGCAGTAGCGCGCAACATCATCATCTAAGTGGACTGCCATGCCGAGATTTTCGGTACCTACTTTCATATTACATAACACAATTTTCGTATTCGGGGAAAAAAAAATAAGGAAACGGCAAATAGGTCCAAATAGACGATGTGCTATTTTGAGCAAAAGAAAAGATTTACTTGTTCTTGTTGCGTATATTTTTTTGAGAAAATGTTCCAAAAGCCAGGGGAACTCATGCTTCAAAGTGTTGTTTTCACTGGCTTTACTTAACGAAAAATAACAAAAACATAGACGTTTCGCCACATATATGCGGGTGGCATCGTCAGTACACAATGGCAACAAATGAGAAATACATCCTATTTATCTATGAAACTGCCGTGAACATCCGGCAGGGGGCCACGGTTAGAGTTACATGAAGATTGATTACGGCGGATGAACCATGATTCTACGAACTTTCTTGGGCCCCACCGGTGTTCCCGTGCTAGTGGGGTTACATTGTTAAAATCGAACATGTGTCCCTTTGATAAACAATGATCAACCAATTCTGTCTTGGCACGTGTAGCATGGGCAGTGGCGTAGCAACAGGGGGGGCCGTGGGCCCCGGGTGCAAGGGGCCAGTGAGGGGGGGGGGGGGAGGGTGTCATATACGTCTGAAGACACCCGGAAATTGTCGATATCCTCGCCTTCCTCGACTACAGGCGGGGGGGGGGGGGGTGGAGGTGACAGAAGACCTATGGGCCCCGGGTGCCAGACGACCTAGCTACGCCACTGAGCATGGGTGGCTTTCGTAGCATCTCTTAAATGTTCCTTGATACGGGTGCGACGTCGCCGCCCCGTCTCGCCAATGTAGCTGGCATCACAGTCCGAGCAGTTGACCTTGTAGACGACACCACTTTGTTCGTCCGGAGGTGTGCGGTCCTTTGGCTTCGGGAACACGTTTCCCAACGTGTACGAGGGTTTGAACACAGTTCGAACACCTAAAGGCCGTAAAGCCCTGCGCACTGCTTCTGATACACCGCGGACATACGGAATGCACACAAAGGAAGCTGGCCTTTCGGCCTTGCTCTCGCGAGGTTTTTGCATGCGGCGCTGCGTATCATTGACAAAGTGCTCAGGGTAACTCCGTTTATGCAAAAGAGTGGCAACATTCGTTAATTCTTGCTCCCTCAAAGTTTGCGTTGACGAGAGCGCATCGCAACGAGACAGGAGCGTGCGTACCACGGCATGTTTGTGTTCTATAGGGTGGTGAGAGTCAAAACTCAGCACACTCCCGCTATCGCAAGATTTGCGATATACGGCTGTCTACACCGAACCTCCTTCGCTCCGTCGTACCAGCACGTCTAGAAAGGCTAGGCTGCCACTATTCTCCATCTCACATGTAAATTGAATGGCATGATGGACGGCATTAAGCGCCTCATGCATGGCACGCAGGTTTTTCTTTTCGACAATCACAAAGGTGTCATCTACATAGCGACAGTACATTTTGACAGGGAAGGGCAAGGACGTCATCACAGCCGTTTCCACGTGTTGCATTAACAGATCAGCCACGATTACAGAAACAGGACTACCCATCGGGACGCCTTCTATCAGGTGATATATGGTACCGGCAAACGAGAAATATGTTTGCTTCAAGCAGAACCTAAGCAGAATCATGATGTCGTCAACAGTCTCTCGTCAACGCAAACTTTGAGGGAGCAAGAATTAACGAATGTTGCCACTCTTTTGCATAAACGGAGTTACCCTGAGCACTTTGTCAATGATACGCAGCGCCGCATGCAAAAACCTCGCGAGAGCAAGGCCGAAAGGCCAGCTTCCTTTGTGTGCATTCCGTATGTCCGCGGTGTATCAGAAGCAGTGCGCAGGGCTTTACGGCCTTTAGGTGTTCGAACTGTGTTCAAACCCTCGTACACGTTGGGAAACGTGTTCCCGAAGCCAAAGGACCGCACACCTCCGGACGAACAAAGTGGTGTCGTCTACAAGGTCAACTGCTCGGACTGTGTTGCCAGCTACATTGGCGAGACGGGGCGGCGACGTCGCACCCGTATCAAGGAACATTTAAGAGCTGCTACGAAAGCCTCCCATGCTACACGTGCCAAGACAGAATTTGTTGATCATTGCTTATCAAAGGGACACATGTTCGATTTTAACAATGTAACCACACTAGCACGGGAACACCGATGGGGCCCAAGAAAGTTCGTAGAATCATGGTTCATCCGCCGTAATCAATCTTCACGTAACCATAACGTAACTCTAACCGTGGTCCCCTGCCGGATGTTTCGGCAGTTTCATAGATAAATAGGATGTATTTCTCATTTGTTGCCATTGTGTACTGACGATGCCACCCGCATAGGTGGCGAAACGTCTATGTTTTTGTTATTTTTCGTTAGGTGAAGCCAGTGAAAACAACACTTTGAAGTATATTTTTTTCTTCAGCGCGGTTTCAGTTGATGTCTTCCAAATGTATTTTCTCGAACTTTCTTGGCGGTTACCAGCTTCTAGCATGCTGAGCCAGGCTGTGCTGCGCTCTGCTCTGACTCATCAACCGTATAGTACAGTTATCAAGCCATGGACCTGCCCCAGTCCCAAGCCGAGCAGCTTGAGCTTGAGCGACATCGCCATTTGACGTCACGTGACTTGCACACTACGCACGCACGCACGTGTGGTGAGCTTGGAGCGCAGGACTCTCTTGCCTAGCTGTATAATTTGTGTAGATTTCCAAAGTTGTAATTGACAAAATGCTTAACGCAGCAAGAATATCGTCCCGCTCAGTTCTAGGCTCTAACTCTGTCACGGAATGTATATTGCGACGTAGCTTTGTCACCCTTTCTTCCAAGGTGAGTGTGCTGCAAGGCTAAGCCTGTAGGCCTAAGTGCGAAGACCTAAGTGCGAATGAAATCTCGTTTTAAGTATGTTGATAATGCCTAGGTTTAATTACTTGACGAACATTCAGAATTACTTGGTCGATGTTCCTTGTACATTATTAAGCCAACACCATCGAGTGTGAAAATATGACGCAATGACTGTTGTATGCCGGCGTGCTATGTTCGCGAGTTATAGACGGAGCGCTTTCTGAAAGAAAGAAAAAGAAAAAAAAACTTCATTATCTAGTGCAAAGCGGCGAATTATTTGTAACCACGTGCCCTGAATAGTAGTGTCCAGCGACAGCATGTTGCTTGACACACAGCCGATATGTCTCGATGCCCAGTTTGATGTCTATATGCTCGTGCAGTTTTAGTTTCTGTTGTCAGGCCGTAATTCATGTTTAGTACTTTAGTACCGCATTCCTAGCCATACCGAGTCACCTTATATTTGACGCATGTTACATTAATTGAACACGCCCAACAAATCGGCTTCGAATAATGGTGTTATGTATATGTATTTAGAGAGAGAGAGAGAGAGTTTTGTACTGCATAGCTCTTGGTAACATGTTTGTTATGCCTTCCGGCTGTGTACTGTATTTTTGTTTAACGTAATCGTTTATAGCGTTTAAAACATTGCGCCACGTGTTGTGCGGCATATATTTTCAAAACTAGACCTGCTTTGTATAACAAATGTTGCTGAGGGTGAGGTACTGCATGCAGAAGGCCTCGGCAGCAACTTTTGTTTTAATGAGATTCGTAGCATTTCTAACATTTTCATTTGTTACCTGTTCATTTATTGTATGGTGCAGAAGTACAGTGCCATGTAAAAAATACGGACCACTGGCTTGCTGGAAAGAAAAGAAAAAACGGCATTCAGACGTGCATACTGAAAGTGTCGAGTGTACTCGAAAGTTCGCAAGGTTAAGTTTGGACTGCAGTCCTCAGTTTCAAGTTACATTCATAGGTGGAAAACAGCATTGCGAAATTCCTGGCCCATATGCTTATGCTCAGGGGAGTACATGCTGGCATGCACAGAACTGAACGAAGCACAGCCGATGTAAAACAAAAAAAGTAAGGGACACTAACCATGCTCTTGCAAAGCATGACCAGCTGGCGTTTATTTACAGGGCGTACCTGTTTAACACATACAAAAAAAAAAATGTGCTAGCCTGCAGAACTGCACTGGCATCATGATCCACAAGTACTTAGGTCAGTGTAATTTTCTTTGCAGGACCACCTTGTAGAGAAGAATGGTCGTGTTCAACAAGCTAGGAACAAGTAAGGATATGCTTTTCGTGACATGCCTGCTACTCTTCTCCATTATTATATGGCAGTTCTGACAACTTGCTGTTAACTGCACTGTTCCTATTTATGCAAGTTTGTGTTTGAATAGCTTAAGCAACACAGGATATTGTTTAGTAGTATCATTAGCATTAACTTGCTAATGCTACTGCTGCTGTATGCTCCTACACAACCCATAGATTTAGCAAAACATGTCTATAGGTTTGTATTTCTGGCATTTCTCTTTCTTAACATGGAAATCTTGATTTCATTGGGAGTTATAGATGAGTTGAACTAAGCAAACATTTGCACCAAATTGTTCATGTTAAACCTCTAGAAAAAGGGTGTGCATATTCTGCTGGCAGCCGCCAGAATCTTTCAAATGAAGTTTTGCTGTTGGTTCGCAGAAATGTCTTAGTTTTGCGTGTGGAATTTGTACAAGTTACTAAGTGTAAAGTGTTCTTGGCACTAGATGGGACATTCGAAGAGAAAGACACTCGCGAAGTGCCAACTACCAACTGATTAAATGAAGCAAGGCAGCAGAGGACAATTTTTGTGTGTGTGCAGCATAATACAGATGGCATGGCATGGATGGTTTACCTGTTTTCATACTGTCATGCCATCATCTCATGTGGTGCATGGGCAAAAATTGTGCTATGCTCTGTTTTGTTTCGTTAAATAAATTAGTACTTGTTGCGTTGTATGTGTCCTTCCTTCTGTATGTCCCATGTAGAACTTAAAAGCAATGTTTAGTAAATCCCACCAACTTGACCAAGAAGTTCTCTTATACTAAGTAAAGAATATGTCATTATTTGGTAGTTTGGTGGTGCCTCCAGGACACTGAAGGGGCAACAGGGACACCAAAGCTCGAACGCACACTGGTCCATGACTCTGGGGTTCAGCAAGGCCTGACTGCCGGCAGAATAGCTACTTCATATCTAAAATTCCTTTGGGTATTCACATTTGCTCATGTTTCAAGAATAGATGGTTACTTCCTTTCCAAAATTCCTTTGGGTATTCACATTTGCTCCTCATGTTCCAATAATAGATGTTTCAGGCCTCTTTAGTCGACACTCACATGGGACACATCTCTAATTCTATAATAACATGTTCGTTGAGTGAAATAAGATTGATGCATCAAAACCAGGTGATACATATACTGAAAATGTGTGAATTTTATGGTAGACATAGTTTATTTAAAGGGATCAATAACATTTATGGTACGAAGTTTTTTCTTCATTTTTCCCAACAGAAAGCTTATTAGTTGGCTGTCCAATAGTGCGGTGGTAACGTTGAAAACGCCATGAAACATTTTTCTTCACACTTTTTCAATCTGCAGTAGCAATCGCATGCAGTAGCTGGAAATGGTGATTGGTGAGCACGATACCGATTGTATAGCCGGCTTTGGTGGAAAGCAGACAAATATGGCTCTAGCTGTCAGTAATGAATCTTTAGTTTATAAAAGTGATGTTCATGCAGTTCAAGCTTCTTGAACAGCTGAATTATTTACGCAATAACTGCTACGTGCTGTTGTGGTTTCCTGTCCAACTGCTTTGTCATGAACAGAAAAGTCAAGCAAAGTTCTTTCTAGCAAAGCCAAGATTCGAACATGAAATGCCATTTTCCTTACATTGAACTGTACTTTGCAGATGATGTGCAGTTCAGCTTGTAGCTCGGAAGCACGTCATCTTTTGAAAATCTGAGTGAGCTGAAGCGAACAGCTTTAGCTCAAATGCATGATCAAGAGATGCATCCATATAAACTAGCATGTAAAAGAGCATAATGTGTGGTGCCTAGAAATGAGAGCTGCTACACTTGTGCCACTTCTAAGCGTGAACTTTCCTTAAATAGTAATAAGCATAGAATAAAGCTCTAATGCCTATATCATATAAAGAAGGTGGTATTAGACATTATGTTTGGGCACTTAACAGCTGACTTAGGTACAGTAATCTGTGGTCGTACGGTAATAATCTAGCCTTAGCACCATAGTTGTACTGCAAAGCATCATGACACACCCTTCTTTGCGACTTTCCATTTTAATTTAAAATTCATTCCTACCTAAACCATAAACAGCATGTTCGAGTGTATTACAGCCGGCTTATGTATAGTAATCTGTGGTCACATGGTAATAATCTAGCCTTAGTACTACAGTTCCACTGCAAAGCATCACGACATACCCTTATTCACAACTTTCCCTGTCAATTTAAAATTCTTACATAAACCGTTTCCACCAAAAACTCGTCACTCTTTCTCTGCAGTTGTCAGTCCTATTAAAGCTTGCTCTGAGCGCACCCCTTTTTTGGGGTATGTAGACACTTTGTTGACGTAATTATCCTTCAGACTTACACACAACACATAATTTTAAGATCACATAACATTTCCAGCGACTTCGTTGTTGCCGATTTCACATGCTTCAAGATTTTTTTCTGAATAGTGTTGCTCAGAGCAAGTGCCCCGCTAATGTATGGAGAATAGTGCTGTCTCAAACCAATACAGCAATAGCGACACTGTGAAAATTTTTGTATGTGTCTTTTTTTTTTCCCATCTGGCACTGCCCCATTCCTCAGCACCTTTAACTTACGTTTTTGTAAAACAAGCTCAAATTTGTAACCCTTACAAAAATTTGAGCAGTTACATGTGTCAGTGTATTGGCTGCTGTTAGATGAATGTTCCATTAGTAAAATTCATATACATTTTTCTTTGCTTGTGGTATAGATTCTTACCACTGTAACTATAGAACAGAGTGCCTCTTCACAGCGTCCTTACAGAACAAAGCCTGCAAATATTTAATATTGTCAACATCATGAGTAATTAAGCTAGTAGCTTTTCACTACACTTCTGTATTTTTTTTTGCTTTGGTGGTATTCTTTAAAATTCCAAGGTTGGAAAGTCTAGCTGCTCTCTAAGCATGAACCAAATGACAGCAATGCAGTCGTGTAGCTCGACAACCTTGTGTCCAGAGTAGGGCAGATTATTCACATAACACTTCCGGGTTCCATATTAGCACAAACATCTGAACTTGCGCGGCGTGTGCAGCTCGCAAGCAAAGCACGAAGTCACCTTTTTCTCAAGTGCTCTCTTTTCAACAGAAGCCTGTTCCTCACTTTATTCGGCTGCTTTATTTCATAATATAGCAGATTCCCATAGGCAGCTGCTATAGGCCAATAGCTGACATCAATCAAGAGGAGTGTTTGGATCAGTGCGCTTCTTCCTACTGTTGCTGTATATTTATTGATGGAATTTAATAAACAGGCTGAAGTAAGCGGAAATGTGCTTTCGAATTTCTGTAATAATTACAAACTTCCGGAAGAAGCAGGCTATCATCTGCTCACGCACGGCCGCAGCTGCCTGTATAGGAATTAAACTTTGGTTGCCCTGCTTATCAATGTCAGCCGTCGGGTCTCTCTAATTTCGACGTCGTTTTGGTCACTCAAGTAGCTTTGAACCAAGTGAAACCTAAGGTGAGACCACATTGCACGCCTGCCACTCCTGGCCACTCTTGGCTAGATGGCTTGGCAGCCTTCACTTCGTATTGAGCTATTGTTATCGCTTCAAAATGTGCAAGTTGGGTGTGGCTACTATCCGTTGGTCAATCTGGTGCAGGGCAAAGCCGGTCCGCTTCATGTAGCATGGCCAGACTGTAGCATATGAGCGCTAGTACGCACTCTAGCCCTATTGTGCACAAAGCGAACGCTGTGCATACGCACTACAGATGCTTGTAACTGTGGTCTGCTACGTAGTGCAGATGCTGCAGACACTGCAGGGTGCCGCAACAAGTCCGCTGACTGAGCACACTGCGGCTTGCTGAGGACAACCTTAACTTTGTTTGGCGTGTCGTAGGTGCCAAAATCAGAGAAGTACTAGTGGCGTCTACGTGAACATCCAAAATCAAATCTGAACTGCGTGCCACAGCAATGTTCAGTAGGCAGAGCATTGTGGGCACGCTGCGTTCCGCCGATCAGGCGAGGAGGAAAGAGCGCGCTGCGAGCCTTTCCTCCTCTCTGGCTTGTGCGATCCAGCACAGCGCTGCTTGAAAGTATTACTGTCGCATGCTTTGGGACGATTTCAAGATTTTTTAGCTTGTACCTGGTGAAATTTATGCAATGTCCATTCGTACAAGGTTGTCGGGGAACCAGTGTGTAGCCTTTCGGTGCATCAGTAACTACAATATGTGGAAAATGTATGTCTTGGGCGTGCAAACATGTAATGTGCATCATCAGCCATAGTGTGTACGTGTTGTGAATTATTTTGGGTGTATTGGTTTTAATTCACTGAAGAGAACCAGCATCTGTGTATTGCCAGGAAATGGAAAACCTGGTCAATATCTGATCACTTGGCGCAGGAACTAAAACATAAGAGCGCGTGCTCGTCTACGGCCAACCTAAGGCAACTCCGAAACATCTATCAAATATATGTGATACACCAGCATCGTTCTCAAGCTTTTCAAGTCTAGTAGACTTGAAATCACTATATGTCTACGCTAGCCTGCTGTGTGAGGCCGATGGCGCTGCTCAACACAGCGGTCACTGCGGTTGGGGAACCAGCATGATACGTACATAAGCTATGTGCTTTGGCATTGCCTTTTTTGTGCTGTAAGGCTGTAATATCCGAAAGGGATCGCATAGAAAGAATGCGACGGCTATTTATGAGGAGAAAATTGTTGTAATATGGCTCAGTGAGTCGTAGAGAATGGGATGAACAAAACTAAAAAAAGGTCGTTTGTCATCCTCTTTCTCAGAAAAAAAAGAGAGAAAATGGGCTAGTGTCGTAATAAAACCTTGCAGGGTCGTGCTGCACGTTTATAGATCTATAAACGATGATGTTGTATGCTTGGACCGTGCGCTATATACAGCAAAGATATCTATAATCCAGCATCTACCACTGCTTTGGACACTCGTGCAGTTCGTAAACTCTCGTTTTGCTGGAGATGTGTAATTCACACTGTAAAGTATGCTGGTATTACTAAAGCTTCTATTCATGGGTGGAAACCTCATCCACCGAAAAAAGTAGTCGCGCAATGTAATCTACAGCTAACAGTGTGAACGCTTCTAAAAAAGAAACAGCATGTCTACTGTAGCAGAATGGTACACACACTGTTACGATCGTCACATATGTTTAATAGCTCCTAAATTGCAGCTTAGAACTAAAGGAGAATACTGATACAAGGTAACATTAGTGAATGGAATTTTCAGAAATTCACAATTGATCTCCGGGGATGATTGTAAGCTCAAACGCGTGCACACATCGCACTGCATGCTCCCTCCGCTTCAACGCCAGCAGAAAGTTGGGCCATGCCTACTTGAACCACTTCAGTACCTCTCGCAGAACGTAGAAGGCTCCACGTCACACTAAACAGGCCGCCTGAGCGCGACAACAAACACCAAAAGCTAGCGCCAAGCGTATACCTGACATACAAGACGGAGTGCTCGCCCAAGCCAGCATGCCAACTGCCCATAGATGGTGTCACTGCGTGCGCAATATGGTGGTGGCCATGAAAAACAATCTGTAAGTCAGTGCCATAATCACAAGCACTGAGGCAGATGCAAAAGGATGAAAGAGCATGATTGCAGTGCTGGAACATGGTAGAAAATGAGTTTAGTTGCCTGCATGTGCGACTGCAAGACTTGGGAACAAGCAGACCGAACAGAAGTACATCTCTCTTGCTATGGTACGAAGTAAAACATGCACAGACGAATGTGCAGACATTCGGTCTGTATGTTTTATTTCTCCAAACTTTAATTTGTCTATCGAAGCAACATATTAAACAAATGACTGTTGTCTTGAATTCACGGAAGTCGCACGTCACTGTGGGTGGCGTCAGAGCACTGCCATGTACATAGGTGCACTTGTGCGATTGACGTCGACTCTCCGGCTGGAAGCACGGCGCATAGGGATGTAATGTGTAGCAGACAGTGATTAGTGTGCATTGTATGCACTGCGCTTGACAGCTCAAAATGGCCAGACCTGGTGAGGGGTACTTTATGTTACTGATAATCAACGCTAAATTTTCTTATGTGCAAATTCTTGTGCACGTGGTAATTGATTATCATGGCGCTGTGTTGCTGAACCGCCCAATTTCAACAGCCCACCCCATTTGACAAATATGAAATCTGAGAAAGTAATGTGGATGTTTGATGCAAATCACATGCATCATGTTTGCATGTTTATCCATATAAATCTACATGTTATGGCAATATATGCTTTAATTAGACGTGTACAACATGCTTCCTAGTTGCATGACATATTGTCACTACCAGTTTTGCACTTTGCAATATCGTAGTGGTAATTCCTAGATAGTATTGCATCCAACACAAATGCTGGAAGCATGTGGTCATCTTTCGTAATAGTGGCAGTAATGTTCTTTTGTTTGTTTTTGATGGGCTAAAGCAACCTCTCCGTTAATGCATGTCCAGAGAGCTCGGATGTTACTGGTAATCAACGCTAAATTTTCTTATGTGCAAATTCTTGTGCACGTGGTAATTGATTATCATGGCGCTGTGTTGCTGAACCGCCCAATTTCAACAGCCCACCCCATTTGACAAATATGAAATCTGAGAAAGTAATGTGGATGTTTGATGCAAATCACATGCATCATGTTTGCATGTTTATCCATATAAATCTACATGTTATGGCAATATATGCTTTAATTAGACGTGTACAACATGCTTCCTAGTTGCATGACATATTGTCACTACCAGTTTTGCACTTTGCAATATCGTAGTGGTAATTCCTAGATAGTATTGCATCCAACACAAATGCTGGAAGCATGTGGTCATCTTTCGTAATAGTGGCAGTAATGTTCTTTTGTTTGTTTTTGATGGGCTAAAGCAACCTCTCCGTTAATGCATGTCCAGAGAGCTCGGAAAGTCACTGTTGACAGTGGTTTTTGAAGGTACAGTGCTCCGCAATTGAATGGTACTCTGAGCGCAGTGTTCTTTATGCTACTGGTTGCTAATAGGCACACCGAACTCCAGCGTTGTATAGACACAATGAAAGTGAGAGCATTTGTGACGCATCATGACTGCATTTGGCCCCCAAGCGATCATCCAGTGCTACTTTGTGGCGCAAACAGCGCCAACAGCCACTAGCTTTGAGTGTTGTGTTTTAATCATTGAGCACTGTACATGCTGTGGATATAAAAAATTGTGGAGGTTCAACCCATATCTTGGAATCTATGTAAAGCAAAGTTTTTGTGAAGCGTTAATAAAATGCTATAAGTTTGCCCATTCTATTCCTGCGTCTTTGGTATAAAGGAAATTGTTGTTTATGCATGTGCTCTCGTGCACCTGTGCTACACAATATGACAGGTCGTAATCATCTCAAAGAGCTAGTTGGCATTAGCATGATAGAAGTATAAGTGTGATTGTGGCCTGATGGTTAGAGCATTAGATTACACTGCTGTGCTGGGAGCCGAGGTTCGATACCATCATTGATGCATAATTAAATTTTTTTTTTTCAAAGTGTCAAATGTTTGGCAAGACAGCAGCAGCCACATTCAGGAAATTACAGTAGGGTTAGCAAAGAAAGCTTCACTTTAAAATAGTGCAAGGTTCTACTGTACCGCATAGCGAAAACATTCATGGCTGTAAGTACACAAATTAGGGATTCTCCTGAACTGCCTTGAGTTCAACTGGCATATACTCCAAGCTTAAAGTAAAGGGACCTTAAAGAGAAGCAGTTACTCACTTTAGACTAACAAAGTAATTTTTCAGGACTCCATTTTTCTTAATTTCACAATAGTTTGATTGTTAGAAAAAAAATGAAGTCTAAACTTCCATTTTTTTTACACAGTAGTACAGAAGCACATGGACGCTGAAAGAAAAAGATGGGACACAGCACTAACAACTGAGTGTTTATTGCACAAGAGCAAATATATATATATATCACTGCACAAAAGGAAGGGAGAAGGAAGACGCAAACAAATCAACCCAGCAAGATCAACTGGAACATAGGCGACTAATGCAACAAAAACATGTCTTTCTCTGATGAGGAGACTGACGGGCAACTAACACAATCCCTATTCCTGTTCTCTGCAGCTTACCATTTCTCTGGTGAGCTGGTCAGGGAGTGTGGTCAGTGATTAAGTGTGATAAAACAGCCTTGCATTCGCAGGTTGTGCAATGTGTGGCAAGGTGGCCTGATAGGGCTTGTTTTTTCATGTTGAACCTGTGCTCACGTAATGTTTGTTGATGCACCTGCCCATCTGTCCCACATACTCTTTGCCACAGTCTAACAGGATGCAGTAAACCACCCCTTCAATACAAGGAACAAATGGTTTTGGGTGGGTCTTTTCGCACCCATGAGTCTTGTGCGTATCCGCGTTTACCCTCGTGCGCAAACTAGAGAGCTTCAAAGGAGCATAGAATGCGATATCTACACCAACTGGTTCCAAATCTTTTTCAGATTGTGACTAATCTTGTGTGGGTAGGGCAAGATGATTACTTTCTTTAATGCTGTCACCTGGTCAGTGGCATTGAAAATTTCATTCTTACTATTTTCTTTTATTTTTTGGTTTTTTGCAATAACCACATAGCCCACACATCAGTGGAACGTTATGGCTCTGTAAAAGCGCTTGAAACTTGGTTAGTTCAGCCTTTGGCTTTTTTTGGAATATAATGTAGTCTATGTAGTCTACGTTTACCAATAAAAAATCTGACTAGGCCTGAGCAGGCACTGTGAAAATTGGTGACATTATAGAAAGCTGGTGCAGGAACTTAAAGGCAGCAGCACCAACTGTCTTTCGTTTTTGCGTCTTTTCGGTTTTACCAAGCCTAGGTGTCATGGTAAGAGTGGCTTTTTTGACCTTGTAGAAGGGTTATTTATAAATGTAGCTAAAATATTTTTGCCTTTAGTGTCCCTTTAAATTGTTTATGGTCACATTTCTCAAGCATTTTTCAAGCTTGCTTGTGGCCCAAACATATTTGCAGAACACTGCAATACACTATTAGGTCCCCTGTGTGACTATGTTGAACAAAAATTGCATGTCAGTGCCATTTCCAACACCTGATTTGCATACAAGATGCTTGTCATCCAGCTTAAAGATTACCCTACTTTGTTCTTAATGATAAATGGCTGGTGTGAGCAGTGTGAAGTTTGAGCAGTTGCGCAGACAAGCAGGTGAGCACAGCCTCCAGATGTTGGTCTCATGCTGCACAATATTTTCATGGCTTTTATATTCCACCTTACGGTTGGTCCTAGTGGCAACCTTATGCCAGCAAAGTCTAATAATGTTACCATCTGTGCTATTGGCTTTAGGACAACGGCACCAATTTTTTCTATGGCTGTCGTAACCTGCTGTATTGCTTTTGCTAACTTTTCAGATTGTTGTTGTTATTAAATTTTTAGATGCAGTGCCTTGTATATCTGATAGGAATGTTTCATGTAGTGTTGGAGAAGGGTGGTATAGGGCTTCGTGGTGACTGTCTTCAAAGTATGACTTAAAACCTTCTGTAACAGAAATACCAATAAGCTGACACTTCTTGGTGCACACTTGGGAAAATGTAGTGCAGGTGGGTGACTGGTCCATCCCACTAGCATTACTTTTTTAATGGATTTCGTTTCATGCTTGCTATTATGCTAGCATGGTGTTGAATGTGGAACTTTGCATATTGTGTAGCATGCAATTCTATTCTTACCATACTTTTTCATGGTATTAATGGTCATCTTTATATGCCAAACTGATGTATAGTAAAATGCATGTGCTTTTCAGATCTGATCAAGTTAAAGGTGCTGTTATTGGCATTGACTTGGGCACCACCAACTCATGTGTGGCAGTAATGGAAGGAAAGACACCAAAGGTCATTGAAAACTCTGAGGGGTCACGGACAACACCATCAGTAGTGGCATTTACAGCTGATGGAGAACGGCTAGTAGGCATGCCAGCCAAGCGTCAGGCTGTGACCAATGCTTCAAACACACTTTCAGCTACAAAGCGGCTGATTGGTCGAAAGTTTGAAGACCCTGAGGTCAAGAAAGACATGTGAGTGTCTGTGACGTTACTTGAGCTGAACAATGTTATGTGTTCTAAATTTTGCCTGGCTTCTCTTTTTTTTTATATGTATATAAGGCAAACCCAGTCGTATAAAATTGTGCGAGCTTCCAATGGAGATGCCTGGGTAGAGGCGCATGGGAAGATGTACTCCCCTAGCCAGATTGGTGCTTTTGTACTGATGAAAATGAAAGAAACAGCAGGTTAGAAATTCTAGGCATTCATTTGTCATTTTGCATGCATATTGTATTGTATGGCTTCAGTTGCAATAAAGGTATGCATTGTGTTTCAGAGGGTTACTTGGGCCATAATGTCAAGAATGCAGTCATTACCGTCCCTGCATACTTCAATGATTCCCAACGGCAGGCAAGTGTTCAGTAATTTTTTGTGTGTGTGCTTTGCCTATGTGAATACACTGTACTTGCCAGTTACATAAGTAGAAACTATTTTGTAGGCAACCAAAGATGCAGGCCAGATTGCAGGCCTTAATGTCCTTAGAGTCATCAATGAGCCAACTGCTGCAGCCTTGGCTTATGGCATGGACAAGACTGATGACAAAATGTGAGTTTCTTTTCCGGGAATCGTCCAAGACTTTTTTATTCTTGTTTCTTGGATCTGCCTAATGTTGAGCTGTGATGTCAAATTTTTCGTCTCCTAATGGAATAACAATCCTTAAGGAAAATACAGACTGAGCTCAATATGCATTAAAGTATTTCAATACAAGGCTTATATGTAGTAGCAAAAAACATTACAAAGGCTAAAGTAAGACTTAATTTAAAGAATTTTTGTTGCTGGTAATCATCCACTATTAAATACAGGTGTACGTGTGGTGAACTTGAGCAGTTTTGGTTGAAGTATGGCTCCTTTTCCCCTAGCATTGCTGTTTATGACTTGGGAGGAGGCACTTTCGACATCTCTGTGCTTGAAATCCAAAAGGGTGTGTTTGAAGTGAAGTCAACTAATGGTGACACATTCCTTGGTGGAGAAGACTTCGATAATGCCCTTGTCAAGTTTTTTGTCCAAGAATTCAAGCGTGAGGTAGCCCTCTTCTGGTTCATATGATGTAACTATATTTGTAGTGTTAATTGTGCTTATCAGTATTGCATTATCTTGTCTTACAGCAAGGTATTGACGTTACCAAGGATAACATGGCTATGCAACGCTTGAAGGAGGCAGCCGAGAAAGCCAAAATAGAGCTTTCATCATCAGTTCAGGTGCTGTGGCAGTTTTTATCTTTGCACTTTCACGGGTTTGTTTGTGTTACCAGTTTAAATTTGTTTTGGTACACGTAGAAACAAGCTCAAATAGTTGGTGGAGATCGTTTGGAAATATTATGTACTGTAGTATTTACTGGAATGTAACACGAGGGGTGATTTTCCAGTCATGGGGAAAAAAACAACACTAATGTAACTTGGGGTGAATGGAAAAAGAAATGGTATCTTTATTCAAGGAGTAACCATTGGAAACGAGTTCTCGTAAGTCATCATCATCATCAGAGGCAAAGCTTCCTTTGTTGCTATTCACATCCAAAATCAAGTCGCTTCCATGCCATTGGGCTCATTGGAGATGCAGCATTTTTTAAAAGCCTGCACAACCACAATTCATCTGGGAAGCCATACCAGGCGGCGACAACAAGGTCCGTGGAAGCCCTTCTGATCGTCCTCGCCCTGCCACATACATGCGAATGGACTCATTGATGTCAAGCCACCGAGCTGTGGCGTAGTTTTCATGCCCCTCGGCCATCGAAATTGCTCGTCTCTTGCCATGGACATCATACCGAATGTGCTGTGTTGCCGTAACGTTGCGATTGAGTGGAGTTGAAGCGTGAAAGGCCACAGGGTATTGCAGCACTGTAACCGTACCATTGTACCAACACTGACAAAAGAACAAGTTTTGACTTGTGTCAATTTTTCTATGGATTGGATCGAAATGTAAAGATTACAGGCTGCCAACATAACGCTAGAAAAGTACAGTTTAGAATGCCTTTCTTGAAATGCTTCATTTTGCCATTATTTGAATGTAACCTGATTCACAATTGAATAAATATGGTAGCTTTAAGGGGGTGGGAGCACTTTTCAGTTAAGTGAACTATTTAAATATCTAATTTACTTGGATGGAGTATGCTCTTCATTTTTTTCTCTATGGCGGGGGGGGGGGGGCTAGTCAACCTTTTTTAGGCCATTTATTACAGTCGTGCTCTCTAAAAATAAGACATGTGAAACGGCTTATGAATACAACAGCATACGTGAACTTTCATCAAGTTTTTAAATACAAAAGTCCCAGTGCAAGCAAGGCACCAAGTGTGGAACTTACAAGTGTCTAGACTAGAGCAACACATTCAACTCCACCTATAAGTGGAACTGGTGTGATTTGGTCAGCCATGTTCGCAATTGTGGTGTGACTATCTTGTCACGCTTAATAAGTTAAACATTTGCTCATGATTGTTCTCTTCTATACCTTAATCACATTTGAGTGCTTGCATAGCTCATTCACATGTTGCCATAGGCAGTTGTTCTGTTACTTAAGGATTCTGTGTCATGCTGCTAATTTCTCTTGCAGACGGACATCAACCTACCGTACCTTACCATGGACCAGTCTGGCCCCAAGCACATGACACTGAAATTGTCGAGGTCCAAGTTCGAAGGCCTTGTGGGAGACCTCATTCGGCGAACTGTGGAGCCGTGTAAGAAGGCCATGCAAGATGGAGAGGTGAAGCGCACCGACATTGGGGAAGTGTTGCTCGTTGGTGGCATGACAAGGATGCCAAAGGTAAACACTACACACTTCCAGAGTTGTTTAAAATTATATGTGCTAATGAAATACAGTCGCTGACCGTTTATTCGGACCTCACAGGGACTGCAGAAATGTCCGAATAAACAGGTGTCCGAAAAAGCAGATTAAGAAAAAAAAAAAGAAATTGTTTATTTCCACGCACTCATTCGGGCCTGGCAGTAGGCTTGAAGAAATCGTGAATGCACCATTGCACACTGTTCTGTTTATGTGCAATCAGATAAGCCTGAATCTCGGAGAGGGTCGTACGGTCGCTATAGGCAGCTGAAAGCACAGTCACTGCTTTATTATCTCGCCGTCATCGAGTTCTGTGCATGTCAGTACAGCAGTGCGAGCATCTGTGAAACTGTCAAATGAGACGGTGTCCGGAACCACTGCACAGGTCTCAGCAGAACACTTTCGGCGTCAGTAGTGTGCACATCGGAAGGCGACAAATCCTATGCTCCCGGCACCCGCTTGCCGGCATTCCCCAGTGCAGTTTGCGCGGGCACTGTCGGTGCCATTGGACACTTGATGCTATGTTTCCATATGCCACGTTGCATCACCGCAGCCTCTACACAGCACACAAAGCAAACATCACCACACCGTCACGCTGATACAGTCGACTCCCGTTAATACGAGGTTCACGGGAACCGCAAAAAACTTCGAATTAAACGAACTTCCAATTAAGCACAAACACAAAAAACAGCACTTTATTTGTGGCGAAATCGAGTATTTTCTCTAAGAAAAATTGTCGGTCATGTTGCTTTGCTTCTTCTTGCCGAATTGCGCTGCCGAAAGCAAGTTCTGCAGGCTGTAGATGTGGCGGAACGCTTCTTCCACGTTACCTTCAGCGGCAAAGAAGCGCTCCGCGAGAGCAAGGCCCGCAGCTACATCGGCAGCCTTAGGTTGCGACTCGCCTTCAACGTCATCGTCGCTTTCCTCGGTCGCTTCCTGGGGCCGAATAATCTCTACAATTTTGCTATCCGTCAGCGCACCGCACGTTTCGACTGCCTTGTCTACGGCGACGTAATTTCAAAATTGCCGTCCCCGAGAGCATCACCAAAATCAGTGCTGTCAAGCTTGCTTGTTGACGCTTCTTCCGCTGAAATTTCAGAGGCATCCTCCGAAGAAGCTGCCACAAAACCGCAAGCCCTGAAGCAGTTTGCGATTGTTTCTTGCTTCACACGATCCCATGCTCGCGCCAACATGTGGATGGCACTAAGCAGGCTCACCTCGTACTTTGTGGAGCTATCCATACACAAAATCATGCGCTCGAGGAGGTGCCGCCTGTACAGGACTTTAACATTCTTGATGGTGCCTTGGTCCATTGGCTGCAAAACAGCCGTTGTGTTTGCAGGCAAAAATGCGAGGCGTATTGCACTCAAGGCTGGCACATTCACGTGAGCACTGCAGTGATCGGCAAGGAACAACACCTTGCGGTTCGAAGCAGCAAACTTGCGGTCCAATTTGCTTATCCAGCTCTTGAAGATTTCGGCCGTCATCCACGCTTTTTTGTTCGCCTCATAGTCCACAGGCAGCGTCTTCACGCCTTTAAAACTTCTCGGGTTCGCGGCTTTCCCGATCACAAGTAACCGACATCGTTTTGTGCCAGTCATGTTTGCCGCGATCAGCACCGACACTCTCTCCTTGCTGCGTTTGCCCCCAGCACAGTCGTCGTCCTTGAATGTCGGGGTCTTCTCTGGTAGAAGCCGATAGAAGAGTGCAGTCTCATCTGCATTGAAGATGTCTTCCGGTCTGTATTCGGTGAGGTATTCACGCAGCTTTCCATCCTTCCACGTGGCGCATGTTTCCTGGTTAACGGATGCCTTTTCACCACACACATTCTTGAAAACCAGGTCGTGGCGATCTTTAAAGCGCGCCAGCCATCCATTTGACGAAACGAAGTCATCGATCCCCAACATTGCTGCAATCGTTCGGGCTTTCATCGCAACGATGTCTCCGCTGAGAGGAAGTTTGTTGCTCCTGGCCTCCCTAATCCAAACCAGCAGAGCCTTCTCCAACTCTGGGTAAGCGCCGGTGCGCATTCGCTTCCGAGAAGTCTTGAACTTGTCGTTCTCAAATGCATCCATTATTGTGTGCTTGTTCTTGATGTAGTTTGAGAGCGTGTACAGCTTGATCCCGTACTTCCGCGCTATGTCTTGTTTGGCGGCACCTCCCTTCTCAGCTTCCTTCAAAACCTCGACTTTCGTTGCCAGGTCGAGCGTGCGATAAGAGCCATGGTTTGCCATGGCTATAAACTGCGCGTCTAGGTACAGTCAATTTCGAATCACCCGTGGAACAACCTAGCCTACGAGCTACCCGCAGAAAGGCGCTCGACCAACACACGCCTCGACATACGCTGCGCACGCTGCAAGACTAATCTCGCACAATCTCGCCACTGCCAGTATGCAGGGCTGCGTGCACCTATGGCACACGCGTGGCCTCCGCGATCAGTTCCGGCCACAAGCGGCAGCCGCGCGTGGCCTCCGGCGAGAGCCGCTTCGCCTCCCGTCGGAGTTGAACGCGGAGGCCACGGCAGCCGTGGCAATGAATAATCGCGCCGCTCCAATAAGGATGGCGTTGCGGGTGGCTGCGGTGGTGATGACACCAACGCGGAGCACGGAACTGTTGCAACACTTGAAAAATTGCACATTCTACCAAAGAATGACGGTCACATCGGGGATCCCGGCTGAAAATTAACTTCCAATTAAACAATATTACTGGATGAGGACTTCGAATTATCGAGCGATTTCTTCTATAGGATTACATGCAAAACTGACGGGACCAGCACATCACTTCTAATTAACCGAAAATTCCAATTAAGCGGCTTCGAATTATAGGGAGTCGACTGTACCAGTCGCACAAAAGAAAAACGTGGCCTACTCGCAGCGTCGTGCACAAAAAAAAATGGCTGTGGCTTAGCTAAGGTTAAGCCCAGGATGCGAAGCATACTAGCCTTTATTTTAACGCGACAGCGTTAAGGAGCTCGTGTCGCAGAAAAGCCGGTGTCGTCGGCGTCGGCTCAGGCGTGCGGTGCTTGCTCAGGCGCACATTTCGTTGTCGCGCCGAACGCTGCGTTGCTCGACGCTCACCGCGTCCGATGCGGGGGGCGACGCCGCGAGCGACGGCGCTAGTTGGAGCCCCGTTTCTTTTCTGTCGTGACGTCACAGTGTCACGTGGTATTCAAGGCGACCCCGCCGCGCCTGAGGAGCTGGGTTGCGCTCTCGTAATATGCTTCGCATAAAAACAAATCAGCTGCTGGATTGTCTTGACATGGCTTACTAAGCTGAGACCGGAACTGCTGTAGCCACGAACCAGGCTGAAACGATGATGATGAGCGGGGATTTGCAGTAGTGCCACTTCGGGGGGCAGCAAGGAGACTCCGTTCAAAACAAAAGTGACGTTCAGCAAGTCGAACCATGCACCGGTCAGAGTTGGTGCTGGGTGCTTTCGATCGAGTTGGCTTAAGGAGTGTCCGAAAAATCAGATGAGAGGTTGCAACGTGTCCGAACTTTCGGCAGTTGTTATACATTATGGTCTATGGGGAGAATGGCGGTGCAGCGAAGCAGATTGAATAATCGAGCAAGGCTTAATTTTTGGAGTCCGAAAAATTAGTCAGCGACTGTAGTCCTCTTGCCAAGTTTTAATGAAAATCGGAAGGTATGTTTAGAGCAGTAGTATAAGGCTTGGTGCCAAATGTTATTCTATAATTTTTTGGAGTTATGACTCTTGAAAGGTTCAAGTAACTAGGGTTATGCACAAAAACTACCGTCCCAGAATGACAATACGGTTGAGCATCTGTGTGCCCCAACTAAATAACTGTGGAGTAATATTTTATTTTAGTTGTTTCATAGGAAAAACATTTACTAAAACCACTGCAATTGCACTTACAACTTGCATTCAGTTTCAACTTTTTAGAAGGAAGGCAATACGTAAAAAAACTGTCCAGAGTTGTATTCTGCATAAAATTCCACCCCAGAAAATACAAACAAGTCCGCCTTGTCAAATATAAAAAGCAGGGTCCTGTCTACCAACCGCAAAAACTGGAATTTCTCGGGGATTTTTATTATTCTGGAAATACTCTGGGAATTTGTGCTTCTATCAGGGAAAATTAGCTGTAATTTTATTGAAAGGGAACGAAAGTCGCGCTAATGCTGGCTTCAGTAAAAGAGAGGAATCGTAACGAATTGTCTTTGACGCCGTGTTGTTGGCTTTAGGAGTTAACCAGTGTGCAGTGAACGACCAATTTTCTGGGAGCCTGATTTTTGGGATATGCCTGATGAGGATGGTTCGTCAATGCATGCAATGGCACAATGGAAGGAGCTGGCCTTTCTCATTTGGACACTGTCAACAAGCTTGAGGACAGCTTAATGAACTTGATGTTGCAGAAGAAAAAGCGAGCGAAGGTCACAGATTCTTTTCTTCCGAAATAAAGTGCTCTGGTCATCGCGCTGTGTCTTTTGTTTTTTTACGCACCTTGGAGGCACAGATTGGTAAGTTCCCATTAGTCACGGCAACGGGAAACTGCCTTGAGATGTGTGGAGTTGTTAGAGAAGCTTTTGACAAGCATATTTTTTATTTCGAATTATCTATATATCGAACTATTTAGCGATCCCCTTCGAGTTCGATATATCCGGGATTGACTCTATTTGCAAAGTGCTGTACTTCAAACACCTAGAAATTTAGTCTGAACTGCCTGTTTATGTACAAATGCTAGTTTATCTAATCAAGTTGACAATCGCAAAGCATGGTTCATCAAACAGGCTGTTGACCAGACCGCGGCCGTAATCAAATCAATCTGACTCCTACTTTATTGCTGCCGTTGATGCAAGTTCCCATACTATTTTTTTTTTCAACAATGCTCTTTGCTGCTTATCAGAAGGCTGTAGCGTCACTGTGTTGCGGGGGCTTTTGACTTCCCATGCTGTATGTGCTGTGAAGACTTCGCCTTCTGACATCACTAGGCCTTGTTGTCGGCAGCCATTTGGCGTCGCAGCTCAATGCCCTTAACGTGATGTGGTGAAGTGCGACGTCATTTTAAATAGTCAAGCATCGCTTCTGCTGCTTGCGGAATCTGTGCAACACATGTGTAAGGTTGTAGGTTCGACATCCACTGGTGGCCAGTTATTGTGCACTTTCGTTTCCCTTTACCTTATAATTTCTACATTTCAAATAAAAACTACAAATAACTTCCTCTATGCTGTCCTCGGCTTCATATTGCAAGCAGCAAGCTGTGATGTTAATATTTTTCGTCTCTTAATTGGAACGTAATGTTCCTTGCAGAGAAAGTGAACTGAGCTTTCTGATGCAATATGGTTTGTATTGTGTCATGCTGTTTTGTTAAATCTAGCTTCTCAGTTTGCAAAATAATATTCTCTCAGATGGTGTTCTCTATGTCTGTACTGCTCCTCAGGTTCAAGAAACAGTCCAGGAAATCTTCGGAAAACAGCCGAGCAAAGCAGTAAATCCTGATGAAGCTGTTGCTGTAGGTGCTGCAATTCAGGTGAGGAAATAATCAAATCTCGATATAACAAATCACGCAGGACTGCCAAAAATCGTTCAGTATTCTGAAAGGTCGTTATATTGAAAGCCCCAAAATTAATGACTGCACCCATCAGTTCAAAAGTGGCCACTGCTTGAGCTATTCACGAAATCGTCGCTGTTGGCTCTTGGTTTGCACTGTTGCCATTTTCCATAGATTCTGCCGCCACGGACCACCGAAATACTATATAATAGTGGCATGTGCAAAGCTGACACTGTGAAAACTACAGTAAAACCCCGGTGATACGATCACGGCTGGTACGAATTTTGGTGTGGTATGAATTCGTAACATTCCCTGGCCAAAATACATTGCTTACAACAGGAAAAACGTGGGCTGTTTGAGATGCGTTGCTGCGCCGCTGCGGATCATGCGAACCCGTGAGGAACAGTGGTGGCAGCGGCGGTGGTGACTGAGCCAGCCTAGCGGCTGGCAGACAAGCTGGCCCAGCGGGATCTAGGTGGGATCGATAGTCTCCAAGCAACCAGCTATGTCATGCGGCTGTGCAATCTCTCATTGGGCCCCATCGAGCAGACTGGGACATGTACAATGTTTTGCGACAGTGGCCCCTTTCAACTCCTAATATGCTGCAATATTTAGCTTATGCTTCACCGCATAACACAGCTCCATTGCGGCAGAGCTGACTTAATAGATCCAGTGATTATGTTAAGCATGAGACTCTTGCTGGCTCTAAAATAAGTGCAACGTTGCACTTTGTGGATCTGGCCCAGTGTGCATAGTTCCCGGTAGGCTTTAACTGATGCACACTTTGCTTTGGGTATTTTGCCAACTGATCTGTGCACATGTGCAGCACCTAACTTGTGCAGCTTCGATGGCAAACAGTGGTCACTTACTGCAGACTTTGGCAGCTTGTTGCAGTGAGCCAGAGGCTAGTTGCAGTGCACCGGTCACTTGCTGCAGCATGCAAGCTGGCTGCACTGCTAAAGTTACATGACCACCACATTTAAATGCAACATAAGATGCAGGAACATTACAGATTGGCGACGGCATCAAGGGGAACGTAATACATAGGAAGCATTGGGATCTAGGTTGGGACTGCGAAAACCTGATGTAGCATCTGGGAAAACACAGCAGCGAGGAACGTATCAACAGAGTTCTACGATTGGCCATGAACAGGTCCTCACGATTGGCTTCGAAGCTCGGAAAAAACTGTGCGTTGCCTAATGCCGGTTCCCGAAAGTCGGCTTCGCCTCTGTACAGAAATGTTACTTCATGAAGCGTACACAAAAGTATTGCGGTGAAGCATAACAAGTGTGGGAAGGGGCTATTGCCACGGGACACAGTATGTGTTCCTTAATTATATACGCGTGCACGCGGTATCTCCCGTCACAGTTCGAGCACCGATATGACTAATATGTGTACCGGCAGGCCTTCAGAGCTTTTTCGAATGTGCCCGTGGCGGTTGGAGTCATAAGAATAGTAAAAGACATACCTTCTTTTCCAACTGGCCGGTTTTTCTGACATTTTCTCGGCCCTTCTGGAGTTCAAAAAATTGGACGTTGACTGTACAACTGACCAAAAAGATGCAAAGGTGCTTCAAATGGTCCGTGGGGCAAACGAGCAGTGGAAGAAGGCACGAGAACAAAAAGGACCTACGCATTGAGGAATGAACAGGAAATGAAGCGTGCTGCCACCGTTTTGAAGGAGCTTGAGCTCAAAAAACGGTGTTGGCTGAAGCCGAGATGCAGTTGTCCCTCATCCAAACCAAAATAAACTTTAAAGCAGTGAAACACAACACTGAGGCATTGTGTGTGGACTGAGAGTATGTCAGGACAGTTGAGGTTGACTTACAAGCTGTTGAGAGAGAATCTCAATTGTGACAAAGTTCGGGCCTCGTACCACTAAGCTTGTTATCAGTTGATAGAAATAGCTCATATTTGAAAATATTTGCTTCTTTATGCATCTCCTTTTTATTGAGAATGTCAGACTCGATTTGCAATTTTTTTCGAAAACATTTTATTTGCTGTGAATTTTACTAACCCCTCCCTTCTATTCTCTTTTTGAATAAACACTACTCCTTAGTATCAAGTCTGCTTTCTTTTTTTTTTTTTCGCATGCTTACTAGAGAGTGACAGCACTGGGCGACATGGTTTCAGCCCGTCTCGACATAAAACAGTTTTGAGTCACTCAGGGAATTTTGCAAAGGCACTCAGGAAAAACATGGAGAACTGAGGGAATTTGGAAACGTCGACTTGGTAGACACCCTGGAGTTAATCTCCTTTTTGTTTTTCAGGGTGGCGTGTTAGCTGGAGATGTGACAGACGTCCTGCTGCTGGATGTAACCCCACTTTCGCTTGGAATTGAAACTTTGGGAGGCGTGTTCACCAAGTTAATCAACCGAAACACAACCATTCCTACCAAGAAGAGTCAGGTTGGTGGCTTCCTCAATTGCCGTTTCCTGGCTAACACCACGTTTGACAAATTTTAGCTTTATTTGTAAAGGTGGCAGCCTTGTGTTTCCTTGTACCCTTGTCTTGATTTTAAAAAGAGTATTACGATATTTCTAGTACCAATAGCCGAGTCATTTATATGTGATCATTAGTAGGCAGTCAACTTTTTTTATGCAAGACAAACCTTGCTATCCTTGAAATCTACCTTGCACCCTCTGACCATAAAGTTGTGTACGGCATAGTTAATCTTGGAACCACATACTGCATAAAAGCAGGTTTTGGTCGGATTATGCAGTTTTTGAGTAATTGTCAGAAGCTTTTCTGATATGAGCTCGTGTAAAATTGGTGCTATGTTTTGGCAGCTCTTTCTCTGAGTTTTTGGTGCTTGATATAAGGCACATAATAGCCTAGTGTAAAATGTGTTTCTGAGCAGTGATGTGCAATTTTTCGTCTCCTAATGGGTATGACTCCCTTGAGGAGAAAATTGACTGAGCTCAGATTCATTGACTGATGTGCCTAATGGACTGTGGTGCCTGCATGGTATGTTTACCATGGCAAGTGTTTGTGCTGTTGCAGGTTTTCTCTACAGCTGCTGATGGGCAGACACAGGTAGAAATTAAGGTGCACCAAGGTGAACGTGAAATGGCCTGTGACAACAAGCTTCTCGGCCAATTCAGCTTGGTGAGTAATCCTTGTTATGCAATCTTCGACGACAGTGGCACAAAATCACTAATTACACTCACTGACTAATAATTCGGACAGCTTCCCAACATTGCCTCCCACAGGGGTGCCTGCGTCAGCAGGCGTTTGGTGTGTTTTGACACCACATACCCGAGCACGTGAGGGTTGGACCCTCTCGCGTGTAGCCGTGCATGCCTTAGCCGTGTCCGTGGAAAGGGGTATCCTGGGGGTTGAGCCGATGCTGGGTGTTTGGACCTTTAAGGCCCGCTGGCTGAGGGGGCCTCTTTGGCCTCTGATTCACATAGACGGAACCTCCAGACTGACCTACCTGGAGGAAATTGGCAGTCGCCTTTTCCTGACCCCCTCTTCAATCTTCTGCTTTCTCTCTTGCTGTTTCTTTTTTCCTGTCTTATCACTTCTCCTCACTTCCGTATTCTGTGCGGCAAGGGTTAACCTAGTGTAATTATCCAACCTTGGGTGTTTTATATTGGGTTATAGTGGCGAAGCATGGCTGGCGTCTTCAGGTATTCTTCAAACCTTGTAGCGTCCCCTTGTGGGGCTCGGTGGTGGGTGGCCACCATCGCCGCAGAAATTTTTAACGCTATATGGCAAGTGACTTTCCACTATTACCTCATCACTCCCTCAAGAGAGGGCAGGGCGCACCGATAAAACTGTCACATTTTTCATGACACCAAAACAATCTTTTCCCAAGTACCACATTGTACACAGTCAGCATGATACCAAAACAGTCGGAATGATCTCACCATTTGTTGTGGAATGTTTCACGGAAGCAATTGGCCCAGGCAATAAAGTAATGAAGATGGGAAGTGGTGAGCTTCTTCTCGAATTTCACGACAAAGTACAGTATGGCAGACTCCCGAAACTAGTAGCATTTGGGGAAATTCCAGTCTCAGTGGGCCCACACAGATCCATAAACACAGTGCGCTGGGTCGTCTCAGAAGATGACCTTCTCGAACTGAGTGAAAGCGAACTACTAGAAGGATGGCAAGACCAGAACGTAGTAAAAGTGCAAAGGATAACATTAAAGCGAGATGACAAGTAAATACCGACCAAGCACACAATCATTACTTTCGGAACCAGCAACCTACTATGAAATAATAGAAACCGGCTACTGCAAGCCTCGTGTGAGACCATACATTCCAAATCTGCGTCGGTGCTTCAAGTGTCATTGTTTTGGGCATGGGTCACAAACTTGCAGAGGGCGTGATACTTGTGCTTAGTTCATCAGAACACGCTTCAGACATCAGCAATGCGCTGTGCCAACTGTGAAGGAGATCACCCATCCTACTTGCAATTGTGCCCCTCATGGAAAAAAGAGAAACAAATCATAGAACTGAAATTCAAATGAAACCTATCTTTTCCAGAGGCATGTAAGCGTTTCGCTCTCCACAATCAGTCCAGTCCTTCCTACACCGATGTGGCCCACCGGGGTGCAGCAATACATCATTTGGCAGCCGCCCAAGTCACATCCCAAGTAGCATGGAGTGTGACGGTGGACACGCCATCAGCCCTCCCCCCTCCCCGGCTAGAACAGCCAGCGCTGTTCCTCTCCCCACCAAAGAGGGCCAGCTGACCCCCGGGCCTGCCAGCCCCAGGGCCACTGCCTGTGCAGATAGGCCCAACATCCCTGCGAACGTGCCTTCTGCGCGGGCACTATCCACCGCCTCGGATGAGATGATGGATACAATGAATACAACTCCGGTGTCTCAGACGCCCAAGGAATAGCGCAGCTCCCCTCAAGTGCACCGGGAAGAAAGAAAAATACTGATTGGACAACCATGAGTTTCATTTCTTCGATAATGCGAGACGCCATGTTATACGTGGTTTAGACGCAGTCTAGTGCACCGTAGCAACACGACGATGGCTGGCGGTCGACGGAAGTTTGTGACGGCTCATGCTTTCGGGAAAAAACGCAAGAGACATTCTCTGGTACCCCAAGTGGTGTCGGATGAATCGGCAGTGACGGCGATCAGCATAGTGACATGCGGCAGCGAGCGAACGGCAGTTACCGAAGCTACTACCGCGGATGCGATGCCTACGGCCAGCAATATGTCGAGGGCAATGCGCGTGCGTCATCACGCTTCTCACCACAAAAGCCGAACAAGTGACAATTGAACGTCGCACGGAGGAGGAACTACAGAAGCTGCCTTCGTTATCAGCTACCCGCCAAAAGCAATCACTTAACGGAGATTCCTCGGAAGTAGCGGCGAGCGGGACCATGTTTACGATTCTAAGCCTAGCGGCTCTAAATCACCTGCTTTGGTGCGCGAAATGCGAATTCAGCCATGGCCCTTTGAACGTGTTAAAGGGCAACCGGTAATATGGAGTGGCCGTGAAACTAGTGGTGAACTGTGCCATTTGCAGCGACAGAGTTGTTGAACCCCTGTCAGAGAGGGAAAACTCAAAACGCAAATGAGGGCCTCTGTTCCGTAATGTGGTCGCTTGTGCCTAAAAGCCAACATGCCTCGCTTTTCAGTGGAAACTGCTGTTGCTGAAGTAATCACCATGTTTAATGCTGGGAAGAAACGTGCCTCTGAGGCCATCTTGAAGGAACTACACTTGAGCCAAGGCAGCACAGCCGTTCAGCAGATAAGAATTTTGAGCTTCATAACCACCACATAAGATATGGCAATAACATTTGTAACAGTAGAGATAAAATTACAGTGATGGTTGCGAATTGTGATCTCTGATTGTTCTAGAATGTGTACATATAAATTTTTCTGATATTCAGTGGTAAAATTCTTGAAAAATTGGGCAAATTGATATTCAGAAGGTATTAATTATCTCAAAAATGACTTAAGGGGGGACACCCCTCTTTGAAAAAAATTTTTTATTTGTGGATTGATTTCAATGAAACTTCTATGTTTCATTAAGTTTTATGCACTGATTCTAAATCTGCATTTATTTTTTCCATACAATAAACAGTTTTCAAAATATTTACAATATTATGTTTTTCATTTGGAGTTTGATAATTTCCCAAACAATTGATGCAATGATAAAATTTAGCATACCAAATTAATGTTTAACATCTAAGGAATGTAGTAAAACAAGAATGAGTCTCCTAGGCCAATTAGGTCTAAATCTAGGGGTTGCTAAACCCATTGCAGTAAAAGTTCCCTCACCTGCTTTATACACAGTATCTTTTTAAAAAATGTTACTGACCAATATGCGCAGTGAAATTAGCCTTACTACATAGAGTAAGAGTTTCTGTTTTCAGGGAAAAAAAAATTACTGTGCTAGCACAAATACAAACAGAAATATGTTCACTCCAAAACTGCTTGTGTGCCAAAATTGTAGTTTTGAGAAAACGAAGAAAAACGGTTTCAAGCACCTTTATGAGAACGAAAGCACCTCAAATTACGAAAATGCACCTGGGGAATAATCTGGGTGCATCCCAGATTGGTGCTTCTTTTTTGCCATCGTCTGGAGGCCCAGTGATAATGCCCGTTTTTTCCTGGAAGCAGTGGTGCGACGCAAGTCTTTTTCTTTGGCTCTTTTTGAGCCGGAGTCTGTCACATTCATATTCATTTCTTGAAGAATGGCTGTTGCTGCATATTCATTTCCAGTATTGAAGCGTAGCACTGCTTCTGCAACGGCTGCCTCCACAGCAAAACGGGAGAAATGCTGCTCTTTGGAAATCATACTCCAGATGACTGAGTGGAATGATTCATTGGAGTTTTGGGTTCTCCCTCGCTTGCACCTATCCAGCAGCTTTACATCTGCCAAGCGCTCATACACAGGCAAAAGGGCCTTTGCCACGTCCGCTGGCAAGTTATACTTGTGCCTTGGTTGTGGCTCACCTTTTGCTGTTGCCGCATTATGACGGCACCAAGAATCCTTGCCACTTGGGCACAGGCTGTGGTTAGAGCAGCTGTCGGTTGACGTGACATGGTGGTACGTTGCCATTACCGCTCTCTGCATGGCGTCAACATCACCACAGTGAGACTTGAGTGCTCGACCATAATAGGCACTCAGCCTGTTGATGAGGTCTGCTGTGAGCCTCCCCTTGCCACCAAGTCCCCGCATGCCTTCACTTTTGTGCTTCTGGAGCAGGTTTCGAAGCGCTGCACCCATACGTTTTTGTACATGATTGATGCAGTCTTCTTTCTGAACATCTACAAAGCCGTACACCTTTGCATCCTTGATAGCATTAAAAGTGCAGCTGTCACCGTCGCACAGCATGGTTGAGTACTTTACTTTGTTGCGTTCTAAAGAACGCTGGAACAAGATTAATCCAGCCTCAACTTCCATTTGGCCAGATTTACAATCAGTGTTCTTCTGGCACTGATGGGACTTCCTCCACCCAGCATATTCATCAGAGTCAGGTCTGGGCCCAATTTCACAGCCCAAACAAAAGTTTGAAAGTACGACGTAGTCCAGGATGTAGCCGGTAAATAGCTCCGCCACTGCGCCTACTCCTATATGTGAAGAATGGCCCCGCGTCATCCAGGTGCCATCAAAGCACACAGCAATGTTGCCTTTGTGTCCAAAACACAAGTTTTCGTAAAGTGTAACCGCTTTTTCCGCGCACTGCACCATAACAGCCTCAGCTGCGCGCGTCGCACCGGGGTTCAGAGTTTTTTTCAAATGCCGCTGAAACGTCTTGTTGTGGAGACCTCGGCCAGACAGGCCCATCGCTGCGAAAATGTCATTCATGGCTGTCTGGCCGTTACCTGTTGCGAGCATCGCACGCCCGGCAAGGATATTAATTTCAAACGGGTTGCATTTCTTTTCACTCTGTACCCGTCGCGAACTCCACTCAGTCGCTATCTCACCGCACCTCTCGCAGATGAGCATCAGTTTCACTGCGAGTCCGTACTCGCGATCTCCTGTCACCATCTCCGCGCGTCCTTGACAAGTCTGGCAGCGCATAAAGCCAAGGAGGGAGTTTATCGCACGCATGTCGATGGCAGTAAACGCTGTCTTACGTTCGTCTGTTACCGACGCTGCCGCGCCGCCGAGTTCCGTGAACTGCTGCATCTTTCGCGTCGTTGCTGCCGTCGACGCAAGCCGCTCGAGCGTAGCCTTTTCACGAGCGCTTGCCTCCCTTACGTCGCTGTCGGTCACAGTTTTCGAGTCAATTCTCACTCGGGCGGACACTTCAGACGCGTCGGGTGCGCTGTCCACCGATGCAACTTCCAGCGAGGCATTGTTTGGTTCTCCGCGGCAGGGCGGTTGCCCGTCCGTGCGTTGGTCGGCGAGTCTGGCGTCCGCAGGCGTGTTGGCTGCACTGTCCAGCGAAGCATCGTCCAGCGAAGCATTTTCTGCTTCTCCGCGACAATCGGGCAGCTGACGATCCGCAGAAGTGATGGGAGCACTGTTCAGCGATGCGTCGTCCAGCGATGCCTTGTTTGCTTCTCCGCGGCTATCATGCGGCTGCTCGTCTGCACTTGCTCCTCGTCGGTCGCTTACTTCAGACGGAAAAGAAGACGATTCCCCTACTTTCTTTTTCGTTTTCCTTCGTCTCCGGCCGAACATATACACGGAATGGTGCTTCTTCGGACCCCCTGGCATAGTTCCGTGCAGTAGCGAGGACCCGCTCAAAATGGCGGCATGCGCAGCGCTCATGCCAGGGCAACCGGCCTAAGCCTATCAGATGGTGCCATTCGGGTCACGTGCTTTTACCGACCAATAAGAACGCGCGTTGAAGAAAACTTTGCGCTTGTTTTATTTTACTGCGGCTGGCACATGGTGGCTGGCCGAGAGAGGGTGGGAAGCCGGACGCGCGAGCTTTCAAACAAGACCAAGATGGCATAGGTGCGGCTTTTCGTTTTTGCGCGGCGCGCGGTCGTAACTAGCGCTGTTTGTCCTCAATTTAAAGGGCGCTTTCAGAAACTACATTATTTTAAATCGACATTACGGCGCAATTACGCATCAGATTTAAATGGAAATTTGCTCAAAGGTGCAGAATTATGCCATGAATCCAAAAATGAAAAGATTGAAAATCGGGCTTTTTGACTGTTACGAACTTGTACCGCTGCACCACTATTACGACTTTGTGGTCCCGTAGCGCTCGTCACCCGTTTCGTGACAGAGCGTTGGTAGCGAAGACTCCGAGCCAGGCGTCGATGAGAATAACGAAAGGGATTTTATACATTATATACAGGTCATTGTACAGGACAAGATCGGATCGGCACTGGGGCCGAGAGCTCACACAAACGCGACTGTTCCCGCACGACGGCGTCCGGCGAAAACGCGTGACACATCTCACCCCAGTCGGGAGCGACACTCTCTCCCGGTGGGTCGGCGGATCCTGTTTTTCAGGCAGCGCGTTGCTGCTTTTATAATCCCCGAGAACCATTGTCACTCAAACGGCCCAATACAAAGTCAGCACACGACGGTCGTCTGAGGGGTCCAACCAGCGACCGCGCTGGCCACCCGGTTCAAAGTTCGCGCGCGTGGTGACCTCCATGCAAGAGGAGGTGCGGCGCCGGGCTGTCTGGTACTCGCGGACACGTCCAAACCTGCTGCTCGCCGAGGCTTCTCCCACAGGATCCCGCTGCCTGAGGGCTCAGCATCTTGACTTGTGAAGGGAGAATTAGGGCGCTCGCAGGATAGATTCTGCATCTTGCAGATTCGGAATCCGGGCTTGTGGTGATGGCACAACATGACCGATTTTCGGTCCCAAAGAGCCGTGTCCCCCCTTAAAATAAGAAAAAATAGATTGCATATCTGCTTCTAGCAGGCTAAAGTACACCTTGCCTGAAAATTTCATTTGTATATGACAGAAAAAAAAAATATATATATCCAACACCAATGTTTCCGCTTAAACCTTCACAAACTTTCTCTGGCAGTATGCCATTTTCCAAAAAGACCACAACGAGGCCCTTGCCTCGTCGGGCAGTGTGGCAATAATTGTAGATAAGGGTGTTGCTTGCCGGCAACTACAGCTTAAAGAACCCCTCGAAGCTGTTGCAGTCCGTGCGGTACTGTTTAATAAACTGGTAACAATTACCTCCCTATACATCCCCCCTGAACTACCATCTTTCAAGAACAGAATTTCAAAGCTTTATATATGAACTGCCTGAACCTTAGATTGTCGTGGGAGATTTTAAGGGGAGACGCGGGTCTTGAAATGACAAAAAATCGCAAAAAAGTCGATTTTCGGAAAAGTGCATTTTCGCTACGTTTATACATTCAAGAATCCCTCCGCGAAATCTAGAACCTAAATTTAATCGAAAAATAATTAAAAAACGCACTTATACGGGCCAGGGTGGCCGCGGAATTAGCAAAAAATTGCCAAAAATGTTCGAACTTCGCGCCGTCGTCATTTGCGAACGCGTTGGCCGGCGGACGCCATCTTGAGCTTGTTTGAAAGCTGCTTTCTTTGTGCGTATTTTGCGCCGGTTCAAAATGGCGTAGGTGAGGAGGAACCGACGCTATCGCGTCATTTCTGAAGGACGCGCCCGTGCCGCTGATTGGCCAAAGCACGCACGCCCCCCGCGCGCCTCGCTCCTATTGGTCGCGCGCCGTTTGAGTGCCGATTCCCGCGTGCCCGACAGGCTGGTCGCTCTCGTGCACGCTGCGAGTTTCTCTCTCTGGATTTATCCCGCCGCTGTGAAAGTTTGTTCAGCCGCTCGCTTCTCGACAACGATTGATAAGGTGTCTTTTGCGCTGCCCGAATGGCTGGAGGAGATCGTCGGCTGAAGACTACAACGCGTCAAGCGTTCGGCAAGGCGCGAAGGCGGCCGTGGAATGCGCGACAGAAGATGGATAAGCCTGTCATGCACCCGGAGTTGTCGGCTGCTCCGCTTGAAGATTCTGCCGGATCGAGTTCCGAGCTGCAACCCGGTACGTCTAACAGCAACACATCTAGCACCCATGCCTCGCGTGTTGACGCAGACCGTGTAGACACCGTTTTCTTCACGACCGAAGAAAGAAGCAAGCGTGCAGCGATCGCCGACAAGGCGAAAACGCGCCTGGCGTCGCAGTCTGCAACGGAGCGCAAGTTTGAGTTGCTCGGTGTTGACACGAAAGAGGACGTCAACGACAGCGGAACAGAATTTGCGATTGTTGATTTATCCGTGGTACAATACTTTTTTGGACTTATGCCGTGTCCCGAGTGCGGCAAGAAAACGCTGACGCTTTCAAAGGATTCCGCCAAGGTGTACGGGCTCTGTGCCAAGCTTGTGCTGGAGTGTTCCACGTGTGGCATGCGCGAAGAGCGATTTTCTTCCCCAAGAGTGGCTGGTGACACAACAATAACGCCGTTCGAAGTAAACGCCCGAGCTATGAAGGCCATGCAGAGCATTGGTAAGGGAGCAACAGCCCTCTCCGACTTCTTTGCCGCAATGAACATTTCTCACCGTGGCTTACACCACAAGACCTATCAGGGCCATATGAACATGATGGTTCAAGCGTGCAGCAGTGCTGCCACAGATTGTGAGGCTGCAAGTGTGGCCCAAATCAAAGAACTGTACAAGGACTTGGGAAACCCACCAGGGAACATAGATGTCATTTATGATGGAACCTGGCTGACACGCGGCCGCAGTTCGCACGTCGCTGTTGGGTGCATCATTGAGATGTACACCGGGCTCGTCGTTGACCACGTCGTGCTGTCAAACTTTTGCTTGGGCTGCTCACATGGTCCAAAACCCAATGAGGAAGGGTATGTGGCTTGGCACACAAAACATCTTCCAGAGTGCCAGAAAAACATTGACTGTAATGCTGGGCAAATGGAGGTACAAGCTGCACTGCTCATGTTTCAAAGATCCCTTGAGAAGTACAAGCTGCGTTACACGACAATGCTCTCTGATGGTGACAGCAGGACATTTCACGCCTTGACCGAGCAAGCTGTTTACGGCTTCATCAAGATAGACAAGAAAGACTGCATCAATCACGTGCACAAGCGCATGGGAGCAGCCTTGCGTGGGCTGGTTGACAAAAAGAAGGCTCAAGGTGAGACACTTGGTGGAAAGGGACGGCTCACCCAGGACAGGATCAAGAAGATCACAAATTACTATGGCTGGGCCCTGAGGAGTCACAAGAATGACGTGCCAGGCATGAAGAGGGCAGTTGAAGCTACCCTGCACCATATGTCGTCAACTGATGATGCCCCCAAGCATGACCTTTGTCCCGAAGGGTTAGACTCCTGGTGCAGCTACAACCGAGCTGTGGCAAAGGGCGAGCAACCTCCACCACACAAAAACAGCCTGCCCGACTTCGTGTGCGAAGCTCTGGAGCCAATTTTCAAGCGGCTGGGTGAGGAAGCTCTCTTAGAGAGGTGCAGCGACGGCGTGACTCAGAATGCCAGTGAAAGCCTGCATTCCGTGATCTGGGATCAAGCCCCGAAGACTAAGCATGCCTCGCTGCACTGTGTCCAGAGGGCAGCAGCTGAAGCCATCAGCCGATTCAACCAGGGTGTAACAAGAAGCAACACTGCAATAGCCGAGAAGCTGGGCTACAGTGCCGGTAGCTGTATGGTGCGCCGAAGCCTTGAAAAGGATCGTCGGAGGCTTCTCATGTCCGACAAGGACCACACGAATAGAAATGCTTTGACAAACAAGCTTGCAAAGAGGCACAAGCCAGCAACAGACTCCGCCTACAGTCCTGGGCTTTTATAGGTCTTGGTGTGACCTGTGCTGAATGCAAAATTCTGTGAGTGTGCAAGAGATATATACATTTTTTTAAATTTGAATTCTGGGATTTTACGTTCCAAAACCATGTTATGATTCTGGATTAATTTTCACCACTTGAGAAGCACTGCAACACAAGCACGTGAATTTTTTTTGGATTTCGGCTCCATTGAAATGTGGCGACCTCCACTGGGATGTGATCCAGATTTTTTGTTATAGCCATAAACTTTGTGGAAAGGACATATTTTGTTGTGGCCATGAAGTCTGTGCAACTTTATTTGCATAGGGATGCCATTTGTGTGCCTTCTGTTCAACAAGGAACTAAAATAGGAATGTGAAGCTCGTGGTGCTAGCTTTCTGGCATTGCTTTCAATGACTATGCATGATGTTGCAACCAATATCTCAGTGTTATTTTTGCACAATGGCCATATATATGTCATGAACTTGTTGCTGAAAGACAGGGCTACATGGTGATGTAATTTATATTGCCATATTGTTAGACCATTCAAAGTTACAGTGAACTGAAAGTTCAAACTCGTTTTTCTCAGCTTCATTTTTTTGGACACCGCACACTGCCTTACGGGGGATTTTCATATGTTCTAAGTACCAGCAAAATGTTTGGTATCAAAATATTTGTGTCGAATGGATCTAGCCGGTGATGCTATTTATTTATTTCTAAAGTTGTCGGCTAAATTTTAATTGCCTCTAAATACAAATGAAAATTAGCAAATATATTGCAATTATGTTTACATGTGGTCTTTTTGCATTATAAGTGCACTGAGAACAATAAAAATAGCATCACCGGCTAGAGCTACTCTCTGGTGTTCTGGCCGTATACTTTGTTTTTGCTTTTGACAACGTTAAGTTTTTGAAAAGTCCCGTAAGAAATTGACTGAATTTCTTAATTAAAAACTTTGCATCATTTGTTCTAATGAAGATATACAAAATCTAATTAGATATTTGCAATCAGCAGAAAAAACTGAACAATACTGTTGAATATCATTCAGTTCACACTAAAATTAACAAAATTGGTTTTAAGACCCACATCTCCCCTTAATGCACACAACACCCTTTGGGGAGGTTGTCGTTGTGATGCCAGGGGATACTTAGAAAACTTCCTCTTCACTACAGGTGCATGCTTACTAAACAATAAAGAGCGTACATTCTATAGCGTGCCAAACAAAACATTTCGATCAATCGATTTAACGGGGGACACTGGTCTTTGGGACGAAAAAATAGCGAAAAAACTGACTTTTTGACAATGGTGTTTCTGAAATCTACAGCCCTTTTTACACAACCAGACCAAATTTATAAGCTATTCGATCAGTATTTTAGCCGTAGCATTGCTTCATTTCATTGATACTAGCAATATTTGAGCCGAAATAAATACTAAAAGGGCACTTCTGCGAAACGCAGCTGCCGTTTCGCGCATCGTAGCGTGGACATCTTGGTCTCATTTGAAAGAGCGGTCTTTCTTCAATTTCTTGCCAACGCAGGCTCTATGCAGCCATTGGATTCCTTCAGTTACCACGCCAAAGAAGGGTCCCAGTGCACTCTCTTATTCGTTGTTGAGCGCACTTGACTTGAGGTCACCATATGATTGGCGGAATTTTTCTCGTCATCTGCTCCCCGCTTAGGTGGCCGTGCGCCACTTGCCATATTGCCCTAGCATCAGTGTCTGCTGCTCGATGGCCCGTTTGGGAAGAAAATTCCACTTGAGGAACAAGTTTGGTGGAACAAAAGTGCGATGTACATAGAATGAGAACTGCAAGAAGTGCTCTGCAACCCAACAAAGCGTCGAAATCGTGGCGCCCGCCAGCGCTATTGCTGATCCAATCGCCGATAACTCCAATGTAGGCCTAGGCCTAACAAGCTCTTCGCCCTCTTCGCCTGCCGGAGGTACCGAAGGTAGCGTTCGTCATGACAAAAAGTTTCTGCAGCCTGCAAAATTGGAAGAGGGCAAAAGGAAAACGCAAGAAAAACTGCAGTGCCTCTCATCAACTCCCGCGACAGAGAGGAAGCGAGATTACTAGGTGATAGCACCGATACTGCGGTGCGCCCCGTGAACGGGACTGTGTTTACCGTTATCAGTTTAGATGGAACACTATGCTTGCGGTGGCCAATTGCAACGTATGTATTGGGGGCTTAAATATAGTGAGCGAGGAGCATGAATACGGACTTGCTGTCAAGTTGCTTCTTACGTGCGTGAACTGTGGTGTGGTGTCATCGAAGTGGAGCTCGCCGCGCGTGCGCAATGCACAAAAAGTGAACCCGTTTGCTGTGAACATTCTCGTTGCTCGTGCTATGCAGGCAACTGGAAATCGCCAAGCAGCCCTGAATGATGTGTTCTCAATAATGAACATAAGCTGTCGCGGACTCCACACGAAGACATGGCATAGCTATGTCAAGGGAAAGCTGGCACCTGCAGCCGATCGCGCGGCCCACAACCTGACAAGCGGGTGCTGTTCGCGATCTTTACACTGAATTTCATTTTCAATATCCGGGGCACTAAATCCACACACATGTATCTTTACAGCAGAAGCCTACGCTATACTCTCGGCTATTCAAAACATAAGGCTCCCAAACCTTGCTAGGGCTATTGTGTTTACAGATTCATTAAGTGTAGTCATGTCAGAGCCCTGTTTAGTCCAAGAAAATATAAGAACTCAGTTTTTAGTGAACTGTACAGTCTGTTGTGCTCCCTATCAAGTGATATATGCTGGGTACCTGGTCACAAAGCTATAAAAGGGCACGAAGCTGCTGATGAAAGCGCTACTTCAGAAACTTTTAGCGACATAGATGGAAATATTCCCCTCCCTGCCACAGACCTAAAGCCTTTTCTACGCCGTAAATTGAGGAATCATTCAAAAGGCGAGTGGGATACACAAGCAATGAGTAAGCTTCACATAATAAAACCAAAACTGGGTAAGTGGGAAACAGCATGGTACAAGGAAGTACAGTAGAACCCCGCTGTTACGTTCCTCACTGCTACGTTTTCCCGGCTGCTACGTCGTTTTCATCCGGTCCTGGCATAGCTTCCATAGGATCCAATGCATAAGGTACCCCGCTGTTACATAGTAGCTGTGAAAACCTTCCCGCATGATATGTCGCAACTTAGTACCCCGAACCCGCCTGGGCTAAAGTAGGCAACGCGCTCCAACCGCCATTTTGGCTTTTGACGAGTTTTGGCCGGGCTTGGCTATGGAACTGGCTGTTAGAAGCCGCACGCCAGTTTGAGAGGCCGCCACCAAGTGGCCATTCGTGAAAAATGCTCTCACTATCATCACTGTGATTACGGTCACCGCAAGGTTGTTGGACGGGTAGACTCACGGAGGAAGGAAACTTGGGAGAGGCCCTGACGTCACTCTTTGTGAAGCTAAAGTGAAGCCAGAAGGTGGCGTTGCTCATGGCATTGCTCTGCCTATCGGGTCAGCTCTCCTCTCTTGTTTACATTTCTCCCACGCCGCGCTGCGCTTAACTGGGCTGCTCGGACACGCGCGCTCTGCAGCAATACTAAACAATCAGCACATTAGCATGATTACGCCAAAGAGGGGAAAATTTCCCGCGGATATTCCTTCGTCCGTTGCCATTGCCGTGGCACGGTGACGACGAGGAGCACGAGCCGCATGATGCCGGGGAGTTGCCAAATTCTAGCTTTGGAGAAGCCGTCGCGGCTCTGGACTTCCTCCGCAGGTACGTAGCACCTCACAGCGACACTGACAGCAATGCGGCCTTCCAGGTTATTGAGAAACGTGTGGTGATTTCTAGCGAGCGAAAGAAACGGCAAGCCACCATTCTAGACTTACCGTATTTACACGATTGTAAGTCGACCCCTTTTTTTAAATTTGAAAGTCTGAAGTTGGGGGGTCGACTTACAATCGAAACCAGAACATGGCGCCGCCAATAAAAACGATACCAATGGGAGCTACAATGCAGTTACAATTTTATGTTTTCTCTATGGCCCTACCCGTATGTTTTCGCTATCCCGCGTGTTTGTTCGCTTTTCGGAAGGGTTTTTCAACATTTTTGAGAGTTTTACAGTGCATGCAACAATGATGGCTGGGGGGTGTCGATAGTTGATGGAAGCGCCGCTGTTCCCATTTGTGGCGGCACCCTCAGAACGGCGGCGCTTGCGGGGAGCATCGGTAGTTCATGGAAGAGCAGACAGCGCTTGCGGGTTTCTCTTTTCTGTTAAAAGGCTAGACGCGTTTCACTTGACTGCCGGCTGCGTGCTACTTCTATGCTTCCCCAGTAGTCATTAGTGCTCCAGGTCCACTAATCGTTCGGGACTCGTTCACAGCAGCATTCAAGAGGGCTGCCATCCTTTACGCCGAAGAAACAAATCAGTGCGCAGCGGGCCGCAATTTCGATGTTTCTAAACGGGTGGTGCGAGAGTGGCGACTGCAGCGAAGCGAAATTTTCACCTGTGACGGCAAGTGAGAAATTTCCCACGTGCCGAAGTCTGGACGCTTTCCGGAGCTGTATGCTAAGCTCGCGGCGTACGTCGCTGAAATGCGTGATCGGTCCCTGCCAGTGAAGTGCGACGTGGTCATGAAACAAGCCCGGACCTTCGCCTTAATTTTAAGGTTCTGCTCCGCCGTGAGTACAACGAGTGGCTGGCGGCAGAAGACTGCGAAATTACGCCAACCGGACCTGTCAAAAGAGCCTCCCTGACGGCTGCGTGTGGTTAGGTGCATTTGGCGTGGGCTGCTGTTCTGCAAAATGTTTGCCAAATTTGAAATTTCGCTGGACCGCGACGCGCTGTGGGACCGCAGCAATGATGACGATGGCAGCACAAGTGAAGACGAGTAGTCCAGTGACCATGTCAGCTACTAATAAATTTTCGTTATCGAATGCGCCCTCGGGTATGCACGCTTATATATATTTTTTTTTTTTCGGTCACGCGATATGGGGGGGTCGACTTACTATCGTGTAAATACGGTAAGTCCTAAGCGCACTGTGGAAATAAATTGTCTATAGTTGGTTGAAGCTGCACTTTTTTTTATTCATTTTCGGAGCTTTCCTCACTGTTGCGTTTCCCCGGCTGTTACGTTTTTTTCCCCTGGTCCGGTGAAAAACGCATGAACGGGGTTCCACTATACTTCTTTGCTGATTAAGGATAGGCCAAACATATGGTACTCACTTTTATCTCTTGACTGGGGGCGATCCTCCAACTTGTAGTAAGTGCGGCAATACTCTGACAGTCCTCCATGTTCTTATTCAGTGCCCTGCAATAGAAGCGGTGAGGAAAAAGTATCTCTTCTGCATATCGCGAAAATATACCTCTTCACCCTGCATTTTTTCTGAGCGATGAACCGCTTTTTAATCGTCAAATAGCCTTAGATTTCTTAGCCGAAACTGACACCCTGAAAATCATTTGGCTAGGCAATTTTTAGCACATGACTAAAAGCCCTGCTTTCCAGCACTCTCTTGAAACTATGGTGTCACTGTTAAGGGTTGTTGCATCATGTTTTTAACGAAAGCCCATTGCCATAGCCCACATCACTACCTAGTCAGCGTCGTTATTTTAGCGCCTATATATTCTACGCCACTCACAGCCACAGGTTTTAGGTCCTTTTACAGCCATGTCACATCTACCATGAGGAATTCATTGTGCATGCCATCCACAATACGTCATTAACATTATCACATGTCATGGCACTCTTCGGCCAAACCTGGCCCTTGCGCCATAAAACACCACACATCATCATTATCATCCCAACATTGCCACTGGCCTGATAGGAATGTGTAAGGACGATCGAAATTTTGGACACCTTGTCTTGACACAGTTCTATCAATTTGGTGTCAAACTCCCAACTTCAGACTTTGACAAAACAGCTCTGGTTAGACCTGACAGGCAGTGGGGGCTTGTGACTAGCAGTATACCTGTAGACTACATCGGAGATTACTTGCATGGACTAAACGGGCGGCCAGGCGTGTGAGGCGGAGTTTGATTTGTGGGCGATTAGCTGGTAACTGCCATGCAAACGTCTACCACGTTTGTGTACCTGCTTGCTGGACCTACTGGTATAAGCTTCCTTGTGGGCTTAGGGATGGGCCTGCAATAAATCTCGAAACTGATTTCGTGCAGCACAGCCTATACCGAGTGTTGTGGAAGTAAGGTCACGTGCATGGATCTGAATTTTGTGACAATGCACATAAAACTGCGTGATGGGAAATCATGACACACCCACAGCCTCAACTGCCAGGAAATTTTAAGTAGATATTATTTCAATTAAGTCTTAACACTGAGTAAGAGTGTAAAAAAAATTTTTGCTTTGCTGACATTTTGGAAAAACAGCGAAATTGATTTTACCATCAGAACTGGCTCTTCTGTGCTGCCCCATTAGTCACATTTTTTAGGCCGTGTTTATGCCTGGAAAATCGTTTGGTGACCGTTATGCGGAAAAGCATTTCATCTGTAATAAAATGTAAACCTCAATATTTAGACCCAGGCCTGTATTTTGTAGCGTTTCATTTTCAATTATGTGTTGTGCTTAGTGGCTGATCCCATCGGCAATGGTAGCTTTACCAAATTTCAGTATTGCTTCATTAAATAATGGGACGTTCATGCAGTATGCATTTGTTTTCTTAGTTTAGTCGATAATTCATGCATTTTTACATCTCGTAAAATATTTACTCGTATTTACTCGATTGTAGCGCGCACCCGTTTTGCGTGACCAAAAAAAGGGGGGCGGAAAAAAAGCGCCCTCGATTGTAATACGCACCAGTTTGCCGTGACCTAAATAAAAGAAGTCCTTTACCGCGCACCTCGCTCTTCCATACAGAAATACAACTTTCTCTCATTTGGAAAAACAGATTTGCTCCCAGTACACTAAAGTTGCGATAAATAGAAAAAGTCGCAGTTTCGCCCAAAAGGTGAAGCATCAATTGCGATAGCAAATTAGTTGACAGCTATATGAAAAGTAAGGATAGTAGTAGTAAGGATAGGCCATATAAACTTTTAAACATTCGCTTAAACTAAATTAACAAGCATGGCAACATGCACGCACAAGGAAACACAAACGCTGAGCTTCTGCGGTCACTGAATGACCGCAGAAACTCTTATCAAAACACTGGAGTAAGGAAGTGCTATAGCAGGAGTGAGTGAATTGACCTTTGTGTGGCCTCTCGCTTCAACACGAACTAAGCGACGAAAATGCAGCGTAGGGTGCCTAGATGAGTAGACTCTGTCTTCATCGCAGATTGATTTCAAGATAGGGGTAACGCGGCTGTGCCATACACAGCAGCTACCAGTGTAGAGCGCCTCTTCTGTTTGCGCCAGTCCTGCATGCAAGTTTTGGGAACTCCGAACACCCGTGATGCTGGACGATTTCCATCAGTCTCCGCAAACATGATCACTTTCCTTTTAATTGCGGCATCGTGTGTCTTCGCAGTCAGTACTTCCATGCTGACAGAGCAAACAGAAAATGGGAAGACGGACGATGTACTAACCAAAGCGCACGTACTACAGCACATGGAGGAAGCTACGGCAGCTAGGCTCGAAGCGTGTACAAAGCGGCCATTTTAAAATGCCGATGGTGATATGGTAACACAGATTTAAGGTCGTACTTGATTCTAACACGAACACAATTTTGGACCTGTTTATCGGGAAAAAGTGCCCGTTAGATTCGAGTAAACATGGTAATGAGATTCTACTGTATTTAATGTGCATTCATGGTAGTGCATGTGCTGCAGCGAACTGTTTTTTCTAGAGGTATGCAGTAGAATTGCGTAAGAATGGTATAGTACCTGCAATTAAGTACCTGCAATGTGTTTGCTAGTATAGTACTTGCAATTCACTTAATTTCAAGGTTTTGAGAAAGTGTAAAGGAGACAAAGCCTGCTGGTTGTGTTAGGCAATAATCAGCTATGTATCTTGTATCTTGCAGGTTGGGATTCCACCAGCTCCTCGTGGAGTGCCTCAGATAGAGGTAACATTTGACATTGATGCCAACGGTATTGTTCACGTGTCAGCACGGGACAAGGGTACAGGCAAGGAGCAGCAAATCATCATCCAATCTTCTGGTGGCTTGAGCAAAGAGGAGATAGAGAACATGATCAAGAATGCGGAGCGTTATGCTGAAGCTGACAAACAGAAGAAAGAAACAGTTGAAGCTGTGAACCAGGCTGAGGGTATCATTCATGACACTGAGTCAAAAATGGATGAGTTCAAGGATCAGTTGCCAGAGGAAGAGGTGAGTTGTGCATTATGCTTGGCGACAATAGGGAGTTCTAGGTTTTGCGCACCAAGTTAGAGGATGCAAACTGCCAGGCGTACAAAATGCAAAAAGGTAGACAGTTGAAACCCACGATAACAAACTCGAAGGGGCCTGAAAATTTGTTTGAATTAAAAAGACTTGTTTTGGAAGTATTCGTGCACCATAACACGATGCACGAACGGTGCAAGTTGTGAAATATTGCGGCGCGCAAGCACACAGCGAGCGAGGTCCACGAAACTGCCAATGCCGGCCAACATTCGCTTCCCGATAACGGCAGAAAACGAAACCTCAAGGAGCGGGCTAAGCTGGCGCCAGGCCGGTGGGGCTGGGCCTCCACTGCTGCTTCCCTCTACATGCTCGTGTGTTTTTTCCTTCGTCTGCTGCCAGATCGGTGTTGTGTTTACCTTCTTCGTCCAGCGTTCTTAACTAGAGTCATGTCTTAACAAGATAATGAAGTCATTGCTGCTGATCATAATCATGTTGGCGTGCTCTATCTGGTGCAGCATCGCCGCGTTCAAAAGACGAGGAAAATGAGGTACTGGGTGTCACCTTTGTATCCTTGTATTCAGGGTCTGTCTTGTCATACAGAATAGGATATGGCGCACTGTCTGCAACAACCTTTCCATCGGGATGTCTCGGTTTAGACATGTCATTGTAAAAAAACAAGTGCGAACAAGACGAACAAAGCCAACCAAAACAAGCGTGAGCGAGAGCTGACGCGAGCAGATGATAGTGCGGAACAAGCAGTCCAGCTGAACCAGACATGAGTACGAATAGAGATGTCTGGCAGGTCCGCATGGTACCAATTTCCTGCACATACGTCACTGTAGGGGCCACTCTTTAATTAATCTCTTCCGCTTGTGGCTCACTTGTCGCCACGATGAGCCACGAAAAATCATCCCAGGGCCGATCCCTCTTGTAGCGCGCATTTTGCCGCTAGTGTGGCTGGGGCATTAAGGCGCAACGCAGAAATGGCGACCTTGCCATTTGAGAGAGGGTGAAATTTCCGCCGCAGGTATTTTTTTTTTCTTTGCACGCAGCATTGAGGGGTTTCTCCTAAGGCTTTCCTCTACGGCGGGGTCAGAGCAATGCTGGTTGTAGGCGCCACTGTGTGATTTGGCCCGCTGTTGAGAGCATTGTCGGAGCGCGGCATGTTCGTACTAACTGTTGCAAACGCTTGCGCGTTTGAATTACCACATCGATGGGACCACGGTGTCAGTTCGAATAAGCCGGAAGTTTGAATTAAGCATGTTCGAATTAACGAGATTCGACAGTACTTGTGTATCCCCTGCGAACGACCATAGGATTAAATGCATTTTGTATCTCGACAATGACATGTCGCTGAACTATAATCCCGCATCAACGAAATTTGCCAGAACATAACACTGCATATTACCTACCTGCGCAAGCCTAACAGGCTCCAGAATGTGCTCAAATGTGTTTGCTTTGCACTAAAATTGTGTAAAATGCCACTGCATTACGTTTGCATAGGCGCCACCATTTTTGTTCACAATAACCACCAAGTGCAGGAAGCCATCGCATGCACCAGAAACATATACTGGCCTCCATATTGTTTGTTGATCGCTCATTTCAAGTGGCATGAATATTGCTACCGCCATGCGACAACCGTTTTTGCACACCTAGTGCAGTACATAATGTGTGGCTTGGTGAGAAAAGTGCAGCAAAAACAAATCCACATCCCACTGGTGTGAACTGCCATGCATCAGGCTGTCATTGAGTGATAATCCGGTAATATGCGACCCTTGTTTCAAGAACACTGGTTTGCAGATTCGGCACTGGATGTAGATTTGCATGAAGGGGCTGAAATCTCTATCGAACGCCTTTGCAGATATGTAATACAATCACTTTCGTTCTCGGCACCAGACGTGCCCGCGTCTAAGGGCGACAGTGTGCGCTGGAGAAACGTTGCTGTTTGCATGGTACACTGTTGCTCTGTGTCCGGTGCCAAGTTATGAAAGATCTTGCAAAAGTGATTGCATCTCCGAAAGCACTCGACCAAGAATGCTGCTCCACGACAGTGTCGCCACTGCTGGTCGACGCATGGGGGCGCACTCGATGCTCTTGACAGTGTGGTTCTATTCCTTGCGCCAGGCTTGCCAAAGTAGGCTAACGGAATTTTGACGGTAAAGTTTCATTCCACAATGCATTCTCTGTTTGTGCTGTCATTTTGCAATAACGAAATTTTTGTGAAAGTGAATTTTTTTGCATTCCTCGCCGATTTCGTTATTGTGAGGTTCCACTCTGCAAAAGAAATTGAAGCAGGTTCAGAAAAATGGAAGCAGGGCATGTGACTTGCAAAGGTATGCAAAGGCACCTGGGTGGGCTATTTCTAAAGCTAGAGTACATTGTGGTGACAACAGTAGCCTACTGGTTTTTCAGACTCCAAAAATTCGGACTTGATGGATAGTCCAGACTTCATAAATGTACCATCAGAGTTCCCATAGAGCTCATGCATTTTCACGACCGATTTTTCGGACAACATAAAGCCAGAACTTCGATTTTCCGCACAAAATTTGCCTCGACGGACCAGCGCTACGAGTAGGCGAGGACGCCAATTTGAATCTTGAGCGGCCTGACTAGCTTCGGATCAATTGTGAAGTGGCTTCGATCGACATAGTAATTTGATTAGCAAGTATAGGAGGCATCCAAATCCATGCGGCAACAGTGGCACTTGTTGTAAGAAACGCCAGTCTTAAAGGCCATACTTTTTGCCTGTAGCCTGCGGCGGAAGCAATTTTGAGATCCAGAAACCGGTCATGCGCAGCCAGTTTTGGGCACCACCTATTGGCCCCGAGAACGACCTAGAGGGGCGCTACGAGCGCCGCTCACGTGGTGTCTTGGCACGGACTCGTGCCTGTCGTCTGCTGCAGTTTGTGCGGTGTCCGCACGCCTCCTGCAGTGTTTCCGTTTGTTGGCTCTCGTTCCAAATGCTTGTATACTTATGACGAGCCTCTCAAATATATATTTTACGATGTCTTCGTCCGCTAAAATGTTATCAAGGAGCTTATTTCCTGGACGACAATATATTTCTCAAAGGCAGCGCTGTAGTGCTACCCGAGGGAGCTCAGACCAGCCCATTACAGATTTTTCATGCGCGGATCTACACTTTCCAGTGGTAGCTCACGTGAATAATAAAAGAATAGATGCAAAAGCACAGCACATAAGAATCTAGTCAAGATTCTATACCCACCATGGTGCAATATGCATGTCACAAATAAAGGCTGACTATATATGACTTCTACAACATTTATCTTGATTTTAACCCGTTAAAACAAATTTGCTCACGGCGAATAGTTCACGGTATAATATTGAATTTTTCTATTCACAGAAACCCTCGGCAGTAACACGAGGACTTAACTACCACTGCAGTTTAGATTCGGCCAGCGCCACTTGTTTTTAACTGGTTCTCAAAATTAGGCCGTTCTTCACCGATTAAATTTAACTGGCGGTAATTTGAAGCAAAGCTGATTAACGTTTATAGCTGTTTGCAGCACACAGAAAGGGATGTACCAATATTTATTCCCTTTTTGTGCAACACGTTCAACTCACTTGAGCAATTTACTGGTGCATCTTGCTTGAGAAACAGACATGATTAATCTGTTTGGAGAATAGACACAGGCTGCCGCGGTCAAATATTTGAGTGAAATATGCCTTTTGGACCGGTTCGCTGCAGCCAGCAAGAAGCCTAAGGCCCATTCATTAGTAGTGTTGCACATATTCAAGATATCATTGTTCCCCAGTGGAGGTCAAGTGTTCATGTGACTTGTGGTGTCTTCTTTAAGAGGCGGGTACGTGAGGTTTTTTTTTATGCACTGACGAAGCAAATAGTTTTTCGTCTGTGTAATTAAACAACGCAGGATCGAGACATGTTGAGGCGGGATGTGTTTGCATTTTCCATTTCAACGCCGCCTAAGCTGCGTCGAAATGGTATATGACATGGTTGCATATATGACTATGCTGTAACTCTGCGCCAGTAACCACAAATTTATGCTTTCTCGCCCAAAGATGACTGTTTTCACTTGATGGCTTGAAGCTGGGGTAAACTTCGATTCATTGGTAAACTCTAATAATACTGTTTCAAGAACTTTTCATTTAAGTTCGAAGGTGTGGCTGCTGTTGCACTAGTCTGAACATTGCTAAATACTGGCGCTGTTAGTAAATGGGAAGCTAAAGAACTTGCATTGTGGTAGCATGTGTTCCCTCCTAAACTAGTGTACTTTAGATGAGGTTGAACTGAATGCATGCGTCTCTCTAATGAGTCCTGCATACTTTACATGAGGTTGAACTGAATGCATGCGTGTCTCTAATTAGTCCTGCATACAGGGCTGCTGTATGCCGGGCTATTGGATTTGCCCAGGAGAGGTGTTTTGGAACTTGTGGGTAAATGCAAGGATGTTTTCATTTAAACATATAGCTAGATGGTAACAAATATTCAGTATTATTGCGAAAATAAAGTTTTGTTTGGAAGAGGGCATAATGAAATTGATATTTCTTGTTGCAGTGCAACAAGTTGAAAGAAAAGATCACCAAGGTACGAGAGATTCTTAGCAACAAGGACAAGGAATCGGCCGAATCTATAAAGCAGGCCACAAATGATCTTCAACAAGCCTCTCTCAAACTTTTTGAAATGGCATATAAGAAGGTAAGTGAAGTAAACATTTGAAGAGTGTTTTCAAATATGTTAGCCACAGGTTGTGTGGCTGTCATGTGCATTCATTGCACTTTAATAATGGTATCACTATTTGCGAAAGGGGCAGTGTAATTTCCTACAGGGACACTAATAATGAAGCGACCTGTTGGACAAGTCGTCTGGTCTTGACATGCATACATTTATTCAATGACACCAAACAATTATCGTATTTGCTCAAATCTAGGCCAGCCCTGATTCTAAGCGGACTCCCAAAAGTCCACAACCAGAGAGAGCGAGAGAGGAGAAAAAAATTGCCTCGAAGGTAGGCCGAACAAAAAAAGCGAGGACATTGTTCACAAAATGAAAACAGCCTTTATTGAACATGATCATGCCAAGCCCATTTTACGTTGCTATCTTCCTTATTGCTGTCATCTCCTCGTTGAGGCCAGCGCACGCAAAAAGCATCTCCCGTTGCCCCTCCAACAACGGACAATTTTCCTGCTTATCATTCCAGTCCCGCCCGGCTTGGAATGTTTGACAATGCCTCTCTGTAGCTAGCACAGCTTTTTATTTGAAAGTGGCAGCTAAGTAACATCCCTGTTTGGTTCCATTATGATAACGCCACGCTGCACGCCGATACAACACTGGTCAACATAGTGATGTTGCTCGTGTACTTAATTTGCTACTCGCACAGCTAGTAGCTGCTGCGATACTGACTTTTCTAGATGGGGCTAGCTATGCGCTGTATTTGGTATGATTACTTTTTAAAAGCTATCGGCCTAGATTATATTAAATACGCTATTAATGCAAAGGTATTGCTTCCATATCAGTTAATGGGCTTCGGGCAGCCATTATATGTCCTTACTGGTGCTGCCACAAAAAGTTTGCAGTGCGCTGCTCACAAGTACATATCACTGCAGCAAAATAAATTATATATGCCTTGTCTAGACAAAATCTGTCCAATTTTGTCTTTTGTGCTAGTCTCTTATATCCAGGTCTGTTATAGGTGGAATTCATTACAGGAATAATATAAGTAGACCAAACTAAGTAAACAGTGTGGTCTGCTATATCCAAAAGTATGTTGTATGGGGATCCTTTGTAACGTATGGACTGTATTGTATATCAAAGTGTGATTGGAGCTGATAACTAGAAGACATTGGATATGAAACTATGAAAAAGCAGCACTGTGCCATTCCTTATCCTGCAACTGAATATTCTGTACCCCAGAAGGTGCATACCATGCTTTAGTTCACGCCAATGTCGCAAGATATTGAACCCAGAACCAACAAAAAATTTTCTGGTCTGTTAGTGTTTCAATTTACATTGATAGTACAAAACGCTTCACTTTTCATGGGATTCAAGCTGATGTACCACCTTGCCTTATTATCATGGCCGCTTTATAATGTAATAAATACGGTAGACACCTACTGACAAATAATTCTCGACACCTTTGTATCAAAACTTAGCTGCAATCAGTGCTAGAATACTGATTTGCTATTTCTTTTGTGTAAGATCATAGTGTACCTGGCTCTAAAATAATTCATAGACATATATAATTATTAATGGACTAATTTCATGATGAGTTTCACTATGCCACTGCTGCTGCTAAACATGCCGGTAGTAGTATACCTCAGCGGGTTTAAAGCAACCATGGTAAGCAGCATGTCGCATCTGTACCATGAATCAAAAGGTACGCAGGCGGGAATAAAAAGATTCTACAATGGAAGTGGGGTTTAGGAGATGCATTCTTCAACTTACCCTAAAATTTATTGGAAAGAATCTACAATGACATCGTCTGCAGCATTGTAGTCAATGTTGCCATGAACCCAAAGTACAGTGGAAAAGCCGCAAGGACAACTGTCATCATGGTACATACAAGGTTGCTGCGCTGTGCTCTGAATGTGGTGAAAGCTGTCTATATATAAAAAAAAACATTCTCAAATTGCGACGAGTATTTACGGAAATATTTAACTCTTAACACCGTAGAGCACTAGAATAAAAATAAAGTGTTGGGTTCAATTTCAATTTCATTCATTCATTCAATTTCAAGTTCCATTTCATTCAAATTGGCCCAGCTGTTGCCTAATTATACCATTTCTGAATTTTAGTGCATTTTGATGCAATGAATTTTATGAAATTTTGACTGGTATTGCCATCTAAAATGAAAGAAAGCAAATTAAGCTGTTGCGAGCTGTTTTCCTTACAGATTTATCAGGCAGAGAGCTACTGTATATGCTTGACATTGATAGCTTTCCTGCAGGTGCAGCATTTGAATTGAAATAAATTAGTTGTATATTGCCGAGTTCTGTGTAAGGGCTGCACTTTTCCCACATTTGTGAACTTCTTCATGAAGCTGATTCTTCAAAGATGAGCTCATCCTTGAGCACAGCCTAGACCTTGCATGCCGTACACAAACGGGGAGCCTGCATTGGCAGCAGAGTAAAAAACTCCCAGCTGAAGAACACAAGCTCGTATGGACTGCCTCTGCAAAGCCAGTGCACTGCACTAATGCACACGCAGAGTATGTGCTTTACCTGCCGTGGTTGCTTAGTGGCTATGGTGTTGAGCTGCCAAGCACGAGGTCGCGGGATTGAATCCTGGCCATGGCGGCTGCATTTCGATGGGGGCGAAATATGAAAACACCAGTGTACTTAGATTTACATTTAGGCACGTAAAACCCTATAATTTAATTTTAATTTTGAAGTATGTGCTTTACAAGGGTTTTACATTGTCAAGGAACCATGTGATTCAGAGTGTGTGGCAGAAATGTTAATCTCTTCCTCATGCTTGCTCTGCCTGTAATTTTTTCGGAATTGGGGAATTGAAGTTGTGCTCTGATACCATGTGTTCAAAATGATGCACATTGCAGATGGCGTCAGAGAGGGCCAGTTCTGAGTCTTCAGGCTCCAGTGACAGTAGCAGCCAAGAGAACGCTGAGAAGAAAGAAGAAAAGAACTGAACAGTGACTGTGACTCAGTGCATATTGTGGTGGTGAAACTGCCATGATGTGAAAGCATCTCATCAGTGATAGGTTTATTTCATGAGTACCATATGGATCATTGTACCTTGATATCCATGGTTACAATGACTTGTATAATAGGCTAGCAGCTCTTGGGCATTGCACACTGTGGAAAGTAGACTTTCTGTATCTTAGTGCGTGTGTTGAAATTTTTTATTTTACCTGGTGACTGCCGTTTTATTGGAGCATGACTGTACAGTAAGGATATTAGTGCCAGCTTTGTTGCTATATCCATGTGGCCATAGAAATCTGTTAATATTTGTACTGTAGTGTTGTCAAAAGAAAAGCCACTGCTCTAATGGTATCTTCGTTAGTCTTTGGCCATTCCTGATGCATGCCAGAGCAGCTTCATTGACGAACTTTGATTCGTATTTGCACTGCTGCCTTCTGACATCCAAATAAAATTGTATATTAGTGTTGTCGCATTTGGTGTGTGTATGAATTAAAACTGCCATGTAGAACAAGGCCATATTGTGCCATAAGCAAGTGACGTTTTAGGATTGGCATATTTTTTAATTCATGGAAGTGCATCTTATCGGAGGATATAGACAAACTGACATCACACATGTAACTTTACTCTCATTTCCGTTATGCTAGCAAGAGAACAATCTTCATGCATGACAGATTGTAGGTTGAAACTGTGCTGGCAATGTATTTAAATTTTGTTGGAGCAAGTGTTGAATAGTTCTGTGCTGTATCATTCACAGCTATGGTTTACAGAGGATTGGTGCGAGTCTGCTCTCTTTGTGTAAACCCCGATATATAGCGTTGCATCCTCAAGCAGCCAGACTCAATCTAGTGAGTTTCAATAATTTTTTTTCCACGAGAAGTGGCCCAATAGAAAAGATATTGGAACCAATGACGGCATGTATACTGGAGCTGCAGGTTAGGTACAACTTTTGAAATGAACATTTGTCCATTTTTGCGTTTAATAACCCAACTCTTCCGCCAAATTAACCAAATCAGACGTTTTGCTTGGGCCTCGTGTTTTCGCTGCTTGGGATGCAGAGGTGGCAGGGGTAATTTATTTGGACACTTCTATATTTGGGTTCTGTTTTGCGCTATAGTTTCTGTAACTGGGTGCTTCACTAAGCTTGAATAAAGTTTTGTTTTTCTTTTTCAAAACGGCAAGGGGGCCTTAAGTAAGGCAAGGAAAGTTTCACTTTAAAATCTACCAGCCCAATGTCAGGCGTGGGCCATCGTTCTTTTTTTTTTTTTTTTCCTGATAGGCGTGGGCGCCAGGCTCCAGCAAATCGTGTTTAAATAGCACTGCCCGTTGGCATTGTGCAAATGAGCGTAATCGAATAAATCGCGACGTAGAACGTTATGTCGGCTCGGATCTAGAGCGCACAGATGGAATTGCAGATATTAGTGGCTGCTTTGATCTTTTCTATATTTGCGATGCCTTATTCTTCGGCGACTGGGCATGTGCCCAGTCTTGGCCAATCCTCCAGAATGGAAAGTGACACCAGAGGTATAGATTTCTTGCATGTATTTAGATAGTCGTGCACTAGCATCGTATAACGCCCCCGTCTTGCGATATCGCTGCTTCGACGTCTCGCTGACGCCTGATTTGGTGTCTGCATTACGACATAGCTTGCGCTGCTAAGCACGCGGTCGTGGGTTCGATCCCAGCCGCGGCGTGCATCATAATCGGTTCGTAGTTATGGCTCGCAAAACCCCAGAATATTATTTAGCAACGTGTTGGTCAGCATGTTGTATATTAGTGAAGAAATGCCGAAGCAGCAACGACTCCACTGCCACTAGCAAATTAGTGGCAGTGGAGCCTGCCCGTGTATAATCATCAATGTTGGTGGAAAACCAGCTATGTACCACTGAATGAACGTTTTATGTGCTTCCTTTTTCTTGTGCTGTAGAGCAAGCCTTCAAAATATGAGAAAAAGAAAAGACCACGCCTGTGCGTCAATATGCAGCGCGCTCGATCGTGTTTCCGTAGGACGAAGACTGCATGCCATTTGTGAAGAAAAGCGATTTTTTTTTAGCGTCGAGGCACCGACGTCGTGAATATGGAACTCTGCCGCAGTCAAAAATGATAAGCGATGTGATGGCACTGAAAGAATGGAAACATTCGTTTGGCACTATTTAACAATATTTATTTGCGCAGCACTACTCGCCTTAAAGCCGAGCAGGAGCGCGAGTAGAAAAAATACATAGTGACACGGCATCGAAAAGGCATTACAAGTCTGGCTGAAGTTGAAAAGCATGAAGCCAGCGATATGCGCTTGTATAAATTTTGTTTACAATGTACATTTCTGACATGCGTAGAACGTGGCACTGCATCACAACAATCTGAAAGATGTGAAAAAAAGAAACCAAGAATTAAGAGTACTGACAATTTTGACTTGTTTACATTAAATGTAGGACCTGGACACTAGCCCTCCGACAAAAAGGCAAACCTCAGAGCGGCCTAAATAATGTATGATGGCTTTTCTACAGCAAATTTCGTCTCTGGAGGCTACTGTGTTATGATGCGGAAAGTGGTCACGTGTGAGCAGGACATGCAGAGGTTTTGACACGCTGCCGTGTACTCTGTCGCCTCCTATGCTGCTACTCCTCCTGAGCAGTACACGTCTTCCGGTGGCGCGTGGATGGAGGTGCTTTAGTTGTGAGGGTCGATGTAGCAGCATAGCAGACGACCCAGTTGGAGTAAATACGTGCCGAAACCACGATTTGGTTATGAGGCACGCCGTAGTGGGGGACTCCGGATAAATTTTGACCACCAGGGGATCTTTAACGTGCCCCCAATGCAAGGGACACGGTCGCTTTTACATTTTGCCCATATCGAAATGCGGCTGGGTTTGGGTCTCGCGACCTCGTGCTTAGCAGCGCAAGACCTTGTCTGCTAAGCCACCGCGGCGGGTGGCGGCGTATTTACAATTGCTAGTAGATTTCCCACACGTGAAAGGTATCTTGTACGCGAGGTTTTCGACACAATCCGAAAGTCTGTTTTCTTTTGCGTGCTTTATTTTGCATTTGTTTTTGTCAGATTTTGTTTCGTCATTTACTTTTTTGCATAAGCCTTTCATATTTAAAGGAGCTGAAAAAAACACTTTGAAACCAAATTCATTCATAGGTCAGACAGGCAGATGTATTAATATTAGGCTAACATACGTATGCAAAAAAAATGCTACAGTCACCAGGATATTTGGCGACGCATTGCGCACGATACGGCTGCGATTCAAAGAAACCAAGGCGTTGGCTAGATTCAGATCTAAAAAAGCACGTGAAATTTTGGAAGCGTATTTTATGCTCAAAAATTACTCGGGAGACCGCGTTAGCACACCTTCTGTGGCGCTGAGAGAAGCAGCTTTTAAATTCATAGACGGATGTTAGATCAAACCATACTTGTAATTGTCAAAGATGTGCGTAGATTGGCTTCTCTTTCGTCTTTCATCTCGTTTTCTTTTTATTTACAGCCACCCTTTGTGCATACATTTGACGTGCGCTAGTGAATGCTAAACAGTTGAAAGTTTGCGCACATGTGTGTCTGTCTCGTTTTTGTCCTTCTTATAAGCAGTATAGCGCAGTAAGCAGAACGGTGCCATACCAACTAGCCCCAGTCGAAGCTTTATTGGTAGTTTGTCCGTTTGATGTATTTGCGTGGTGTTCATTTTTCAGAAATAGCAGCAACGTACTGTACCGTTTGGGCCGAAAAAGTTTCAGGACCGAAAGGGTTCAACTTAAGCTTATCCAGTTTCCCCGCAACATTGCCTTCTCGCGTCACCCCGATGTTCATGAACTGTAGGAAGGAAGGAGTAGAAGAGGCGGTTCCCATACAAGCAGAAGCAGCACCATACAAGGAGGGGGAGTGGGTAGGTGACGTGAGAAGGCAAAGAAACCCGACTACTATACGATAACGGTTGCGGGAAAACTGGATAAGCTTAAGTTCAAGGTACGGTACAGTACGTTGCTGCTATTTCTGAAAAAATAAACACCATGTATATATGTCAAGTGGACAAATTACGCCTGGCGTGCACAAGCAGAGCCGCATTACTTAAAGCGCACCGCAGGGTCCAGGCGACACTACGGAAGCGGTCGACCGCCAAATCAACATTTCTGTGCCCGCCGCGGTAGCTTTGCGGCTATGGCATTGCTAGAGGCGGTGGATTTGATCCCAACCGCGGCAGCCGCATTTCGACGGGGGCGAAATAGACAACGCACGTGCACTTAGATTTTAGGACACGGTAAAGAACATCACGGTGTCAAAATTAATCCGGAGGCCGCCACTACGGCGTCCCTCAATCCGATTATGGTTTTGGCACCTACAGCCCCATAATCCAATTCAAGTTTAATACTTCTGCCACAATGCGATGTGCCATGTGAGCCAATGACTATAACCCTCTCGGATGTTATGAAATATGGCGCACAAGAGCGCCCGAAGAAAACACCTCTCCCTGTGTGCTCTGTGTACTATACGTAGACAAACAGCACTGGTACACGCAAGGTAACATTTAACATCAAGTCGCCACTCTCGTGTTAGACTAAACGTTGAAGAAATTAAGCTTTAGCCGTCAACATCACCGCTAATCATCGTCAATCAAAGCATCCAGAACGGAAAGCTTCGCTTACATCGATTCCCACAATGCGTGGGATCTGCATATTTTTTTAGTGGTCCCCTTTGAGTGAAAATGAACAGCGCCTTAGCAACCACAGTTAAACGCCACTGCCTGATGTCACGCCATAAGGATTATTGGCTTTGCGTCTCGCCCACGTTAGGTTAGGTCAGGTTTAGGTGACGTTTAGGTTACCTTAGGTTCATCATCATCATCAGCCTTGTTACGCCCACTGCAGGACAAAGGCCTTTCCCATACTTCTCCAACTACCCCGGTGATGTACTAATTGTGGCCATGTCGTCCCTACAAACTTATTAAGCTCATCCGCCCATCTAACTTTCTGCCGCCCCCTGCTACGCTTCCCTTCACTTCAAAGGCCGAGCGAAACCGACGGAACGTTGCCCCACAGGGCGACCAACCGCGGGAGTAACACGCGCTGGAGTTGAGTAGAGACCACCCGCTGAGAAGACGTCAGGGCCCGCGTCACGGCGCCATTTAGTCATGGTGTCGTTCTGCAGGCGACTACATGAAGTTGTCTCTCTCTCCCTTCACTTGGAATCCAGTACGTAACCCTTTATGACCATCGGTTATCTTCCCTCCTAATTACATGTCCTGCCCATGCCCATTTTTCTTGATTTCAACTAAGATGTCATTAACTCGCATTTGTTCCCTCACCCAATCTGCTCTTTTCTTATCCCTTAACGTTACACCCATCATTCTTCTTTCCGTAGCTCGTTGCGTCTTCCTCAATTTAAGTAGAACCCTTTTCGTAAGCCTCCAAGTTTCTGCCCCGTACGTGAGTACTGGTAAGACACAGCTGTTATACACTTTTCTCTTGAGGGATAATGGCAACCTGCTGTTCATGATCTGAGAATGCCTGCCAAACGCACCCCAGCCCATTCTCATTCTTCTGATTATTTCAGTCTCATGATCCAGATCCGCGGTCGCTACCTGCCCTAAGTAGATGTATTCCTTTACCACTTCCAGTGCCTCGCTACCTATTGTAAACTGCTGTTCTGTTCCGAGGCTATTAAACATTACTTTAGTTTTCTGCAGATTATTTTTTAGACCCAGCCTCCTGCTTTGCCTCTCCAGGTCAGTGAGCATACATTGCAAATGGTCTTCCTGAGTTACTAAGCAAGGCAATATCATCAGCGAATCGCAAGTTACTAAGGTATTCTCCATTAACTCTTATCCCCAATTCTTCCCAATCCAGGTCTCTGAATACCTCCACGCTGTGAATACACGCTGTTAATAGCACTGGAGAGATTGTATCTCCCTGCCTGACGCCTTTCTTTATTGGGATTTTGTTGCTTTCTTTATGGAGGACTACGGTGGCTGTGGAGCCGCTATAGATATCTTTCAGTATTTTTACATACGGCTCGTCTACACCATGATTCCGTAATGCCTCCATGACTGCTGAGGTTTCGACAGAATCGAACGCTTTCTCGTAATCATTGAAAGCTATATATTGGCCTCGAGCTCCACCACTGGAAAAGCTGGCGCCACCGTCGGCGTGACGTGCTAGGAGGGATCACGTGGACATAGCGGCCGCGTCGGCTGCTTCGGGAGCGCCGAAGCGAGCTGAAAACGAGTTTAAATTCCCTCGTACGCTGCGGTCCTCATTTAGTGGCGAAATTTTCCCGCTTCGAGTGTCTCCTTTACAACGCTTGAAAGCACTACAATAGGTAGCGGCTGCCTTTGAAGGCGCGCGCAACATGGTAGGCTACTGCTCGGCGCCGCAGGGCCGAACGCACGTAACGGAGGTCGGTGTCAGCCTTATTAACACGTAGCCGCCGGTCAAGAAGCTGCGTGAAGCTTGGCTCCCGAAACATAAAACCGGCAAACAGTCATCAGCTACAACTCGGGTATGCAGCAAGCACAGACGCGAGGAAGATTTCTGCTACGGCGCTCGGTCTGCGATGTTCTGAAAACGCGCACCGAGACGCTCGCCCGAGTCCGCTGCCCGACTAATGTCATGACGGTTTGGTCTATGAACTTGTCGATGCTATAGATACTGGGAAGTTGAGTGGAGTGAAAAGGCAACGGTAAGAAGCACATTTAAAGAAAGCATGGCATATGGTCATGTTTGTGTTATGAATTCATGCACTGGATTACAAAAAAAAAGGAGCAGCGGGAAATGGCATGCCGAGAACACCGATAAGCATACAGTGCGACGCAACTCGAGAAATAATATTGAAAGGTCAAAGAATTTAGAAGAAAAAAAAGATTGAATCGTCGCGACGGCACATCACAGTCCCCCGTAGGCGTCGAAGTCTCTACAGTGAAATTATTTTTGAACAGCTCTGATAGCACCCACGTAACAATGGTTGCTTGCATACTGTCAAATGCTCATATTCTGCGGCCTGAAGCTCATGGCACGGTGCGAAAACGCGCGCGCGGAGAAAGCGAAACAGTGCGCGGACAAGCATGCAGACGAGCAGTCGGTCGCTGCGAATCTACGCGATCGCTGCATTGAGGCTTCGTTCTATTACGCTCCATTTAGTTATACAAACACTATAAGAACATATTTCACATAGCTTGCTCTCAGCGTTTACCTACCTTTCACGCAAGAAGCCGGTTCGGGAGACTCCATCGCGGCGACCGCACGCAGTGGCGTTCACTGTACGTATTCGGTAAAGGGATAGCGTCTGTAAACAATTGTATGCTTTCAGTTTGCCCAAAATTATTATTTAGACAGTAAGAAACTTCTCTAGTTTCGAAAGTGTTACAGAAACGTCCGAGAGAGCTCACGCGTGATGTTTTCAGTAAACGCTGACAGCAAAACCTATGAGGAGCGCGCCACGTGATCCCTCATACTACGCCAGCGAGGCGCTTCCGCTAGATGGCGACTCCGTAACTCCTCGCCGCCAATAAGGGTTGGTTATATTCCGCACATTTCTCTATCACCTTTGATAGTGTGAATATAGTCTATTGTTGAGTAGCCTTTACGGAATCCCGCCTGGTCCTTTGCTTGGCAGAAATCTAAGGTGTTCCTGATTCTATTTGCGATTACCTTAGTAAATATTTTGTAGGCAACGGACAGTAAGCTGATCGGTCTATAAGTTTTTAAGTCCTTGGCGTCCCCTTTCTTATGGATTAGGATTATGTTAGCGTTCTTCCAAGATTCCGGTACCCTCGAGCAGTGGCGTAGCCAGAAATTTTGTTCGGGGGGGGGGGGGGGCTACGCCACTGGCCCAATATATATATATATATATATATATATATATATATATATATATATATATATATATATATATATATATACTTCAGCAAATTTGAGGAAGTTTGTGGCATTTAAAAGAAAAAGTTTAATTCTAGTGACTACTGGCTTCGACTTTTTCATTTAGGAGGTCAATTATTTACTAAAAATTGGCCAAAATTGAAAATTTTCGGCAAACGAAACTATCAAGTTTAAAACTCCGTGACTCAACAATGAAAAATGATATCACAATTCTGTGAATTGCATCTAATAGTACATCTACAGCGGACAAAATAAATATGTTACACATGAATCTCAAAAAAATGTAGTATTGTGGAAATACGGCTTTTGCAGAACCCTTGTACACAACGTAACCAATTAACGTAAGATACAAATTGACACAGCAAACTTGTCCGCTTTGACTGTTATAATAAATGCCGTTTAGAGAACCACAATATCTGTTCTTCGTGCATAGCTATTAGTTTGTAAACGTCGTGCTTCTATTTTTTTCAAACTTTCCAATTTTCCAAAATATTTTAAACAAAATTCAGGCCCTAAATCGAAGTTCTGTTTCCGACAGACACTAGGGTTTAACTTTCTCTCTCAAATGCAACCAATTTCAATAAAAACGATCAGTAGGATTACCTCAGAAAAGCGTTTCTGCGCTTTACAAGTATTTGAATAGGCCGCGTCGGATTGGGCCCAAGCTAAAGCTTCCTCTTAAACAATTTGTCGAGGGATCAAATACATGAATAATAACTGCATTGTCATTGCCAAAGGTGCTGCAAACGAATTCTTGAAAGCTACGCACTGTAAATACAAGTAAAATATGTATTTTTTCATGAAATATTATACTCGTATGTGCCAAAAATTGTGCCCAACATCACTGACGTCAATGCTTCCATGTTTTTTGTCTATTTATTAAGTAAAGAAAATATCACATGAACTTTAGAACTATATCAGTTCGAAACCAGGAAAGCAGTGCATGCCGCTGATATGAAAAGTTAAAAGGCAATCAACTGAACAAGTTGAGGACAGATATGTTAATGAAACTTTGTCATTCAAGAACCGTGCTTACATTCTTGTATATATGCAATGGCCAGTGAAAAATCTCAATGACGCTGTCGTTTGTTCCAATGTATTACGCAGGAGTAGCTGTCCCTTGTCGTGCATCGTGAGTAATTGCACCGAAGTTATAGTCGCGACAGAGAGCACGTATAAAAAGCAGGAGTTCTGCAAGATATATGAGGGCAAGTCAAATGAATGAGTCAACAACGGGGTACTTTATTTAAAAGTAGTCTTCATGAGAATTTAGACATTTGTCCTATTGACTAACGAGTTGCGAGATTCCCGTCTTATAAAACTCCTTGGGTTGCTGCTTTAAAAAGTCTGTATATGGTTCCCTTGAGCTGTTTTTTCGGTTGCCCCAAAATGTAGAAGTCGCAAGGTGACAGGTCTGAGCTGTATGGCGGATGTTGCAGCGTTTCCCACTTGAACTTTGCCAGTTTTGTATTAACCACATAAGCGACGTGGGGACAGGCATTGTCGAGGAACAAGATGACCCCATTCGTCAATTTTCTACGTTGTTCGTTCTTGATTGCGACACGCTGCCGTTCTGGCGTTTCACAATATCGGAAACAATTGATAGCCTCTCAAGATTTAGCAAATTCTATCAGTAATGGACCCTGTCGATCGAAAAAAAAAAGTCAACAACACTTTTCCAGCGGAAATAATGGCCTTTACGTTCTTTGGGCGGGGTAAATTCGAATGTTTCCGCTGTAAGCTTTGCCGTCGTGTTTCAGGCTCGTAGTAGTGGCACCAAGGTTCGTCCCCGATCACAATTGCAAGCAAGAAGTTGTCATGCTCATTGTGATACCCGATCAGATGAGTCAAGGCAGTGCGAAACTTCTTCGTCTTCTCGCGATGGATAAAAATCTTGGGGATCCATTGCGCACCAAAGAGCCGATAGCCGAGAAGCTCATGAATTATGGCGTGAACCGAACCGTGACTGATGTTCAGACGGTCTGCCAGTTCATCGATGCTTATCCTCCGTTCTTGTTTCAGCAGCTCATGAACCTTTGAAATTGTGTGGGGGGTGATTGCACGATGTTTTTGGCCCGGTCTTGGAATGTCTTTGCAACGTCCTTTGAACCGTTTGCTCCAACGATTCACAGTGGTCAATGAAATGCAGTGTTCAACGTACACGGCAGTCTTATGGTGATTAATTTCTGTTTTGGAAACACCTTCAGCTGTCAAAAACTTCGCGACACCGAGTTGTTCAACTTTTGAAGTGTCCATTATGTGACGCAACCATATTCAACCCAGTGTATGAGAGCATTAAAGAACATTTATCTTCACACCTGCGTGTCACTTTTGTAAATGAGACATGCCGTTCTCCTACGCGCATGCCTCGCAGATAATGAACCGAACCATTAGTGCGCGGTTAGGGTAGGCTCACTTTCATTTGACTCACCCTCGTACATTAGAAATGCAAAGATACAATGGGATATGCAAATGCGAAAATACTGCTTGATAAAGGATAAAAAAGTGTCACTGGAAACAAAGTTCACTGCATGTATACACAAAACCTCGCAACAAGATATTTAAGTATACGTATAAGTCTCCAATGAGTCTATGTATGTAACTGTATAAGTTAACTGTATATAATGCGTCTAATAACTGTATAACTGTAATAACTGTATAATGCGTACATAATACTGTAATAAAGAAGTAACTGTATATAATGCGTCAAACAAGGCAAATAAACATGTTGCACAATCATAGCTTCACAGAATCCTAGATTCCGCCCCCACTCCATCCACTCCCCCCGATGTATTGCGCGCGACGGAAGGCGGCGCGCTTGCTCCCCGCTTTTCTCCTTTGCGCACACAAGACTGAGCCACCATCGTCGGCTCACCCATTCCACCTCCCCTCCTACGCTTTCACTCGCACATACAGCATGCAGCGCGTGGTCACGATGTTATAACCCTTGGACTTTATACGAAACATGAGGGCGATGGCAGGAATGCGCCTGGAGTGTCCATATAATTGCTTTCGCAATAATATAATAAACGTATCCGGCAACTGAAGCGTCCCGTCGCCCATTACTTTCCGCAAAAGAAGTATCAAAATCGAACTTTCGCCATGCGACAATTCGCTGCGCCGCAACAATGTATTTTTTTTTCTGTGAGGCGGAGGCACCGAAAGGTAAAAAAAACGCATAGGAAAGTATCTTGGCCAGAATCTAATGCCTACTTCGGGCACCTAATGGGGCTACGGAAGGAATACCGAAGAAAACATGAGACGCTTGGTCCACTGAGAACCATACGCATACTGCTCAGTATCCTACAGCGGCGAAAGAAGACTTTCCGGAAAGGTTCCGCTCAAGGAATGCGGTGCAATCCTTCGAGTCCCCACAGTGATGGCGGCGAGCGACCATTGTTTTTTTTTCTCTCGTCTGCTAGCCAGAAAACGTCCAAAACTCTGTCCGGTGAAAATCCACTCGGCCAGAGCAAACCGAACGCGCACCAAAGTGTACCGCATGGTGGTCGGGGCCATACGAGAAAAACGTATGCGCTCTGGTTGGCTCTGGCAGCCCGCGATTAGGGTAGCGAGAACAAAAAAAAAATCGAAGAGGCTCAATGTGTCCTCGCGAATAAAAGTCAAAGTAGAAAAAATAAATAAGAACGTATTTACTTTGGCTGGCTTGAGTGTCTTGACATGGATGTTCTGGCGTAGGTTAAAAAAAAATGTTTATATTTTTTTATGTGACATGACGGCACAAATGAACCACCCCAACGCTTCGTCTCATTGGACCTCGCTGCCTGTTTGTCTGTTTGCCTGTTTGTTTGCTAGTGTGTTGATTTGGCTTGTCTCGTTGTATGTTCCGATGTAAGACTTTAGAAAAGTCAATAGACATTTGACGTCAAATGTTTATAACAACATTAAACCCACAAAGTTCCGCAATTGAAAATCTAAAGCACAACTTTGGAAATGTCAATGCACCTTTCACATCAAGAGCTTATGAGATTTATACCCATAAAGTTTCGCAATTGATATCCATGCGCTCCACAGATTCCGTGGCCTCAGTGAGATGTCGCGGCGAGCCCGCTCACCATCAAAGCGTCCTCGAAACTTTGTGCTCGGATGGGACTGCTTGGCGTTATGTGACTTCCGGTGTATGGGCGTTGCCACAAAATCCAGCCCGAGTTTGCAATCTTCGCGGTTAAATGTCTTTTCGAGCGTCAAAAAGACATTTTAGACAAAATCCAGAGTGATTTCTGGCTCTGGAGGTCACTTTGGTCGGCGGTGCATGGACAGCACGAAAAAATTTCGGGGGGGGGCTGAAGCCCCATAAGCCCCCCCCCCCCCCCCCCTGGCTACGCCCCTGCCCTCCAGGTCATGAGGCATTGCGTATACAGGGTGGCCAGTTTTTCTAGAACAATCTGCCCACCATCCTTCAACAAAGCTGCGGTTACCTGATCCTCCCCGGCTGCCTTCCCTCTTTGCATAGCTCCCAAGGCTTTCTTTACTTCTTCCGCCGCTACTTGTGGGATTTCAAATTCCTCTAGACTATTCTCTCTTCCATTATCGTCGTGGGTGCCACTGGTACTGTATAAATCTCTATAGAACTCCTCAGCCACTTGAACTATCTCATCCATATTAGTATTGATATTGCCGGCTTTGTCTCTTAACGCATACATCTGATTCTTGCCAATTCCTAGTTTCTTCTTCACTGCTTTTAGGCTTCCTCCGTTCCTGAGAGCATGTTCAATTCTATCCATGACCCGCCGTGATTGCTCAGTGGCTATGGTGTTGGGCTGCTGAGCACGAGGTCGCGGGATCGAATCCCGGCCACGGCGGCTGCTTTCGATGGGGGCGAAATGCGAAAACACCCGTGTACTTAGATTTAGGTGCGCGTTAAAGAACCCCAGGTGGTCGGAATTTCCGGAGTCCTCCACTACGGCGTGCCTCATAATCAGATAGTGCTTTTGGCACGTAAAACCCCATTTTGTAAATTATATCCATGTTATAATTCCTTATGTCAGCTGTCACGCTTGTTGATTAACTTCGAAAGTTCTGCCAGTTCTATTCTAGCTGTAGGGTTAGAGGCTTTCATACATTGGCGTTTCTTGATCAGATCTTTCGTCTCCTGCGATAGCTTACTGGTATCCTGTCTAACGGAGTTACCACTGACTTCTATTGCACGCTCCTAATGATGCCCATAAGATTGTCGTGCATTGTTTCAACACTAAGGGCCTCTTCTTAAGTTAAAGTCGAATACCGGTTCTGTAGCTTGATCCGGAATTCCTCTATTTTCCCTCTTACCGCTAACTCATTGATCGGCTTCTTATGTACCAGTTTCTTCCGTTCCCTCCTCAAGTCTAGCCTAATTCGTGTTCTTACCATCCTATGGTCACTGCAGTGCACCTTGCCGAGCACATCCACATATTGTATGATGCCAGGGTTAGCGCAGAGTATAAGGTCTATTTCATTTCTAGACTCGTCATTCGGGCTCCTCCACGTCCACTTTCGGCTATCCCACTTGCGGAAGAAGGTATTCATTATCCGCATATTATTCTGTTCTGCAAGGTCTACTAATAACTCTCTCTTGTTATTCCTAGTGCCTATGCCATATTCCCCCACTGACTTGTCTCCAGCCTGCTTCTTGCGTACTTTGGCATTGAAGTCGCCCATCAGTATGGTGTATTTTGTTTTGACTTTACCCATCGCCGATTCCACGTCTTCATAGAAGCTTTCGACTTCCTGGTCATCATGACTAGATGTAGGGGCATAGACCTGTACGACCTTCAATTTGTACCTCTTATTAAGTGTCACAACAAGACCTGCCACCCTCTCGTTAATGCTATAGAATTCCTGTATGTTACAGCTATTATTCTTATTAATCAGGAATCCCACTCCTAGTTCTCGTCTCTCCACTAAGCCCCGGTAGCACAGGACGTGCCCACTTTTTAGCACTGTATGTGCTTCATTTGTCCTCCTAACTTCACTGAGCCCTATTATATCCCATTTACTGCCCTCTAATTCCTCCAATAGCACTGCTAGACTAGCCTCACTAGATAACATTCTAGCGTTAAACGTTGCAAGGTTCAGATTCCAATGGCGGCCTGTCCGGATCCAGGGATTCTTAGCACCCTCTGCTGCGTCACAGTTCTGACCACCGCCGTGGTCAGTTGCTTTGCAGCTGCTGGGGACTGAGGGCCGGGGTTTGATTGTTGTATTCATATAGGAGCAACCATTGTTGTATTCATATAGTTGACCGCAACCTCTCGTGGAGCCCTCACTGCGTCTATCTGAAGAAGAAGCTAGTCGCCATTTCTCAAGTCTTCAAATTTCTATGCGGGAAAAACTGGGGTACACCAGTCCATTCTATGTTGCAGCTGTACAGGGTTCTGTTTCTCGGACTCCTACGTTACAGCCTACCAGTGTTGTCCAATGCATGCAAGACGAACTTTCGCACCTTGGAGAGCATACAAGGTCAAGCCCTACGCACGTGTTTGGGGCTGCCTCGGTGCACGTCAACAGCAGCAACAATTGCCATCGCAGGAGACCATACAATCCAGACACATGTAGCTGTCGACTCTCTCAGAGCGCACATTCGCCATCTGTCAAGGATCCCCGACCACCATTTGGCCTCCCTACCAGCCGAGAGACCTCAAGCGACCTTTTCACGAATGATTAACGCTCATCAAGAGTACATACCAGCAAGTTTTACACCGGCGGCGAAGCCTTCCTCCCCCCTGTGGTGCCTGCGACAGCCTCAAGTGAATTTTGATATTCCTGGAATTACAAAAAAGTCCAATCATCCATCGCCGGCTCTGAAGCAACTTACACTCCTATTACTGCACCAGACGTATCATGACCGCATACACATATATACCGATGGTTCAACCTCACCTACCAGCTCAACTGCCGCATTCGTCGTTCCAGCCAAGAACGTTACAGTTAAATTCAAACTGTCGCACACGACTACATCTACATCGGCAGAACTTGCAGCTCTCCATGCCGCTATGATGTACATCACCGAAGAGCCAACAGAGAAGTGGGTCGTATTTTGTGATTCCAAGGCAGCCCTTCATAGCATCAAGTCCGCGTTACGTCACAGAACTTACGAGCAAATGACATCTGAAATCAGGGAACTGCACCACCATGCTCTGGAAAGAGGACACCACATTGTATTTCAGTGGATTCCTGCTCACTGTGGCATCGTCGGCAACAACCTAGCTGACAAGGCTGCCCGGTGTGCCCACGAAGATACAAAGACGCGTCCAACACCTTTGGCGAGGTCGGACGCTGCCAGAGAACTTCGCCTACTTGCGCGCAAGAAGTCCCAAGATCTCTGGACATCAAGTGGCTTCAATTGCAGATTACGTCAACTGGACCCCACGCTACGGCTACAACTGCCACCTAGCCTTTCCCGCGGCGAAGCAACCTTGTTGTGTCGCTTGTGGTTGGGAGTGGCGTTCACGAACGCATACTCCTACCGTATGGGAATGGCCGAGAGCCCGATGTGCGACTCCTGTGGGTGCGAGGAGTCCATCGAGCACGTATTGTGTACCTGCCCTCGCTACGATGTCTACCGCCTCCCTCTGCGGGCAACTTTACACAGACTAGACTCGAGACCATTCACCGAGTCAAAGATACTCGGACCGTGGCCACAACCGTCACTGGCTCGAAAAGCGATTCGTGCACTAGTGCGGTACTTAAAGTGCACGGGCTTAAGAGACCGCTTATAGTGTCATTGTGTAAGGTGTCCCTCCCACATGTACTCAGTGCTGACTCTCTCCCTTTCTTCCTCTTTCTATTCCCCTTTCCCCCACCCCCAGTGTAGGGTAGCAAACCGGATGCTGTTCTGGTTGACCTCCCTGCCTTCCCTACCCTTGCTTTCTCTCTCTCTCTCTCATATAGGAGGTTGTGGCCAAGTACTGCACCAGGGTGGCCAATCCTACTCTGGCAGGGGCGTAGCCAGGGGGGGGGGGGGCTTATGGGGCTTCAGCCCCCCCCGAAATTTTTTCGTGCTGTCCATGCACCGCCGACCAAAGCGACCCCCGGCGCCGGAAATCACTCTGGATTTTGTCTAGAATGTCTTTTTGACGCTCGAAAAGACATTCAACCGCGAAGATTGCAAACTCGGGCTGGATTTCGTGGCAACGCCCATACACCGGGAGTCACATAACGCCAAGCAGTCCCATCCAAGCACAAAGTTTCAAGGGCGCTTTGATGGTGAGCGGGCTATGGAGCGCATGGATATTAATTGCGAAACTTTATGGGTATAAATCTCATAAGCTCTTGATGTGAAAGGTGCATTGACATTTCCAAAGTTGTGCTTTAGATTTTCAATTGCGGAACTTTGTGGGTTTAATGTTGTTATAAACAGTTGACGCCAAAGGTCTATTGACTTTTCTAAAGTCTTACATCTGAACATACAACGAGACAAGCCAAATCAACACACTAGCAGACGACTTGACAAAGCAGGCAGCGAGGTCCAATGAGATGAAGCGTTGGGGTGGTTCATTTGTGCCGTCATGTCACATAAAAAAATATCAACATTTTTTTTAACATAGGCCAGAACATCCATGTCAAGACACTAAGGCCAGCCAAAGTAACTACGTTCTTATTTATTTTTTCTACTTTGACTTTTATTCGCGAGGGCACATTGAGCCTCTTCAATTTTTTTTTTGTTCTCGCTACCCTACCCGCGGGCTACCAGAGCCAGCCAGAGCGCATACGTTTTTCTCGTATGGGCCCGACCACCGTGCGGTGCACTTCGGTGCGCGTTCGGTTTGCTCTGGCCGAGTGGATTTTTACCGGACAGGGTTTTGGACGCTTTCTGGCTAGCAAACGAGAAAAAAAAAACAATGGTCGTTCGCCTCCATCACTGTGGGGACTCGAAGGATTTCACCGCATTCCTTGAGCGGAACCTTTCCGGAAAGTCTTGTTTCGCCGCTGTAGGATACTGAGCAGTATGCGTATGGTTCTCAGTGGACCAAGCGTCTCATGTTTTCTTCGGTATTGCGCACTCCTGCCATCGCCCTCATGTTTCGTATAAAGTCCAAGGGTGATAACATCGTGACCACGTGCTGCATGCTGTATGTGCGAGTGAAAGCGTAGGAGGGGAGGTGGAATGGGTGAGCCGACGATGGTGGCTCAGTCTTGTGTGCGCAAAGGAGAAAAGCGGGGAGCAAGCGCGCCGCCTTCCGTCGCGCGCAATACATCGGGGGGAGTGGATGGAATGGGGGCGGAATCTAGGATTCTGTGAATCTATGATTGTGCAACATGTTTATTTGCCTTGTTTGACGCATTATATACAGTTACTTCTTCTTACATACATAGACTCATTGGAGACTTATACGTATACTTAAATATCTTGTTGCGAGGTTTTGTGTATACGTGCAGTGAACTTTGTCTCCAGTGACACTTTTTTGTCCTTTATCAAGCCGTATTTTCGCATTTGCATATCTCATTGTATCTTTGCATTTCTAAAGTACGAGGGCGAGTCAAATGAAAGTGAGCCTACCCTAACCGCGCAATAATGGTTTGGTTCATTATCTGCGAGGCATGCGCGCAGGAGAACGGCATGTCTCATTTACAAAAGTGACACGCAGGTGTGAAAAATGTTCTTTAATGCTCTCATACACTGGGTTGAATATGGTTGCGTCACATAATGGACACTTCAAAAGTTGAACAGCTCGGTGTCACGAAGTTTTTGACAGCTGAAGGTGTTTCCAAAACAGAATTAATCACCATATGAATGCCGTGTACGGTGAACACTGCATTTCATTGACCACTGTGAAGCGTTGGAGCAAACGGTTCAAAGGACGTTGCAAAGACATACCAAGACCGGGCCAAAACCATCGTGCAATCACCTCCCACACAATTTCAAAGGTTCATGAGCTGCTGAAACAAGAATGGAGGATAAGCATCGATGAACTGGCAGACCGTGTGAACATCAGTCACGGTTCGGTTCACGCCATAATTCATGAGCTTCTCGGTTATCGGCTCTTTGGTGCGCAATGGATCCCCAAGATTTTTATCTATGGATCGCGAGAAGACGGAGAAGTTTCGCGCTGCCTTGACTCATCTGATCGGGTATCACAATGAGCATGACAACTTCTTGCTTGCAATTGTGATCGGGGACGAACCTTGGTGCCACTACTACGAGCCTGAAACACGACGGCAAAGCTTACAGTGCAAACATTCGAATTTACCACGCCCAAAGAACGTAAAGGCCATCATTTCCTCTGGAAAGGTGTTGTTGACTTTTTGTTTCGATCGACGGGGTTCATTACTGATAGAATTTGCTAAATCTTGAGAGACTATCAATTGTTTCCGATATTGTGAAACGCCAGAACGGCAGCGTGTCGCAATCAAGAACGAACAACGTGGAAAATTGACGAATGGGGTCATCTTGTTCCACGACAATGCCTGTCCCCACGTCGCATATGCGGTTAATACAAAACTGGCAACGTGCAAGTTGGAAACGCTGCAACATCCGCCATACAGCTCAGACCTGTCACCTTGCGACTTCTACATTTTGGGGCAACCGAAAAAACAGCTCAAGGGAACCATATACAGACTTTTTGAAGCAGCAACCCAAGGAGTTTTATAAGACGGGAATCACGCAACTCGTTAGTCAATAGGATAAATGTCTAAATTCTCATGAAGACTACTTTTAAATAAGCTACCCCGTTGTTGGCTCATTCATTTGACTTGCCCTCATATATCTTGCAGAACTCCTGCTTTTTATACGTGCTCTCTGTCGCGACTATAACTTCGGTGCAATTACTCACGATACACGACAAGGGACAGCTACTCCTGCGTAATACATTGGAACAAACGACACCGTCATTGAGATTTTTCACTGGCCATTGTATATATACAAGAATGTAAGCACGGTTCTTGAATAACAAAGTTTCATTAACATATTTGTCCTCAACTTGTTCAGTTCATTGCCTTTTAATTTTTCATATCAGCGGCATGCACTGCTTTCCTGGTTTCGAATTGATATAGTTCTAAAGTTCGTGTGATATTTTCTTTACTTAATAAATAGACAAGATACATGGAAGCATTGACGTCAGTTATGTTGGGCACAATTTTTGGCACATACGAGTATAATATTTTATGAAAAAATACATATTTTACTTGTATTTACAGTGCCTAGCTTTCAATAATTCGTTTGCAGCATCTTTGGCAATGACAATGCAGTTATTATTCATGTATTTGATCCCTCGATAAATTGTTTAAGAGGAAGCTTTAGCTCGGGCCCAATCCGACGCGGCCTATTCAAATACTTATAAAACGGAGAAACGATTTTCTGAGATAATCCTGCAAATCGCTTTTATTGAAATTGGTTGCATTTGAGAGAGACAGTTAAATCCTAGTGTCTGTTGGAAACAGAACTTCGATTTAGGGCCTGAATTTTGTTTAAAATATCTTGGAAAATTCGAAAGTTTGAAAAAATAGAAGCACGACGTTTACAAACTAATAGCAATGCATGAAGAACAGATATTGTGGTTCTGTAAACGGCATTTATTATAACAGTCAAAGCGGACAAGTTTGCTGTGTCAATTTGTATCTTACGTTAATTGGTTACGTTGTGTACAAGGGTTCTGCAAAAGCCGTATTTCCACAATGCTAATTTTTTTTGAGATTTATGTGTAACATATCTATTTTGTCCCCTGTAGATGTACTATTAGATGCAATTCACAGAATTGTGATATCATTTTTCATTGTTGAGTCACGGAGTTTTAAACTTTATAGTATCGTTTTCTGAAAATTTTCAATTTTGGCCAATTTTTTATAAATAATTGACCACCTAAATGAAAACTTCAAAGCCAGTAGTCACTAGAATTAAACTTTTTCTTTTAAATGCAACAAACCTCCTCAAATTTGGTGAAGTGGTTGCAGGGAAAAACGAATTCCCCTTCTACATGTACTTAAATAGGAGCACCCGAGCTAAAGCTACCTCTTAAGGAGGAGGCTGAGCTGCAACGGGCAGCTATATATATATATATTGGGCCAGTGGCGTAGACTGTCTCGCCGCAGGTGCGAGACAGTCTGTCCGACAGAGCGGTCGCCAAATGGCGCGTTAGTGCCCACTGCTTCACCTATTTCACCGCGCCGGCAGCCAGCGTCCGAGCCTAAACAAGGTCGACCCCGCTACGCAATGTCGGCACACCTAGGGACAAACGCATACAACGCGCGCTAAAGCGGGAGACACATGGTGCGATTTTGGGTGCGATCGGTCGTACGACTATATACGAATCGGAAATAACTTATAGAATAAAGTGGCCTCGAAAGAGTGCATGTTATAAAACGTTGTGCGATATAGTAAATAGTTGGCGTGATTTCTAATCGGACGCGGTCAGCGCAGATGCGCCAGCAATCGTCCATACGAAGCGGCTCGCCTGACTGGCGTGTTTACTCATCGCTACTAACGGCACCGAGAAAACTAACCGTATTTTAACTTAAAAGAAACATAAATGTTCAGGCATTGATTGTGCTGATGAATTTAGGCGCTTCATTACGAGCTCTGGACGCATCGGCATGGGCCCTCGGCCTCGGATAGACGGCCGGCGAGCTATAGGCCTACATGGTCTCCCAGCGATCGCAAGCTCGCCTGGCATGCTCGTTCGCTTCCGTCGGCGCGAATGAAATCAAATGTGCTACAAATTAAGCGTGAGATAACTGTGTACATGTTGTGCCGACTAACATAGGCGCTTCGTTATACGAGCTGCAAGCGATCGTGTCACAAGCGCCACCGGTGTCGGATTCGATGGCCGACCGAGCTATGCCTGCCGGCTCCTATAGCCATCGGCGGCTGTCAAAGGAGCTGTTACTGCTAACGCAGCCTTGCGGAAACACGTCTACTGTGCTTCCATAGGCGTGTTTATATTGTCATCGTTTGTTTCAAACAAGAGAGCTGTTCAAATACGTTTGCTTTAAAGGGACCCTGAAACGATTTTGGCGATTTTCTACAAACGTACTGAGTCGTTAGAGTAGGTCCTTCTGATCATTAATTGACACATCTAAGTGCTCTGCGTAAAGCGTGTAATTTATTATAAGGTTTTAAAAATGCACATCGTTGTCGATCGCAGCGCACTGCTCGGCGGAATTTTAAGCCGCCCCTACCCATATGATGCAAATAACCCATATGACGTCACATGGGCGAGCTATCTGATTGGCTGACCAGGGCGCGTGGTCGATAATTTTTCCAACTTTATGGTGAACAAATGATGCTTGTAATAGTTGGAATGTTAGTTACTTTGTTTTTGTAAAAAGAAAATAACTTAAAGAGAATACACAAGAATAGTTTTTTAGTACACTTGAGCACTTCCGGCACACAGCAAGTGTCGTCTGCTTGTGTTACAACGTGCGCAGTCTTTGACGAGAGCTCCGCCGTCAGTGTCGATCAGTCTTTTCGTGAGCACGATGAATCACCCTTGTTGCGTTGTGGGCTGCAGACGTAGCGACTGGAAAGATGTGAAGTTGCGAAATCGTGTCTCTCTGCAAGGCAGCATACGAGCGAACTGGCTGCTGCGCATCGGACTGCGGCTATCCGATAGGCGCCAGGATTTGCGCGTTTGTGGCCGTCACTTTACAGCGGAAGATTACTAACGCAATAGCGTTTCGAAAGTCCGGTATTAGGGCAAACACAAGCGCAAGGGGACAGGGTCTGGCCGCTTGACTGCGCCGGGATGAGCCATGAGATGAGCAGAAAGGTAAATGTGAATGGTCTGCACAGTGCAGCCACCTGGTGGCACAGAGCTCAACCATACACAGTAGCAGCAACGAAGTGCATTCTTCTTTGCTGGTGGTGTGTATTTTTCGCAGGAGTGTAATCATCAACACGTTGTTCTTATAAATGTTTAAAATGTTTTACACTTGGTTAGAGCAATATTAGCGCTTCGTTTGACTGGTTAAGCGCTGCGCCAACAAGTGTCTGGACAGTGCAGACCGATCAGGCTGCTCACGTACGTCTACTCTGAAGTTCCTTCATCAGCTTGAGTTTATGCCTCCAGTCATTTGCCGAAATGACCAGCTTGCCTGTGGTTACCGGAATACCGGCCACCTTCGGCGCTACGACAGAATGCTCGCAACGCACGCTGCTTCGATGGCTCTCGGTCGACGGCCAAGCGGCCAGCGGAGAGGTCTCGCGCGGGAGGAGGCGTGCTCCAACAACCGGAAGTGGACGATGTGACGTCGCATCGTGACGCAGGACCAGTGAAGGCGGAGCTTAGCGCCGCTCGCTCGGCGAGCGAGTTGAGGAGGAAAGGCATGGCTAGGGAGGAGGGTAACTTCTAATCGCTTGTAACTCCATTAATACGTAACGCTTCACTTAAATTGTGGTGCGAATTTTCTACTTAAGCTGTACCCTATGCGCCTACAAAATTTGTCCGAACCGTTTCAGGGGCCCTTTAACTTTCTGTTCGAGGTTGCAGCATTCCGAACTTCCGCGCAGGGGCGCCGGTTCGGGGCGGAGCTATCCACCGCTCGGTCATTCGTACCATGTGTCCCGAATCGCCGCATGCGGCAAGTCGCACAGGACGCGCCGTAGGACAGATCGCACGGAAAATCGCACCATGTGTCTCCCGCTTAACAAACCTCCTCCGTAGTGCCTAGGCAGAGCCGCATATTCAAGGAGCAAAAGCCCCCAGATTTTCTCTCTGGCGCCCGCCCTTACTCGCGCTTGCGCACAAACGTAGGGCGATCGCTCAAATGAACGTGACCGCACGAAATGCTCGCTGCTGCTGCCGCGCTTGTTCACACCGGCGTTTTGACTGCGAGTGTCCGCGCTTATCGAGTGTGATGTGTTCTTGTTCGTGCGTGCTGACACCGTGCTTGTTAATTCACTTAGTAATTAAGCGAATGCTTACAAGTTTATACGGCCGATAAAACTACTATCCTTAGTTCGTATAGCTGCCTACTAATATGCTATCGCAATAGATGCTTCGCCTTTCGGGCGAATCTGCGACATGTTTACTAACTTGTTAGCTGACGTTTGCTGACTGCACGAAAGGTAAACAAATCTAACGACTTTTCTTTTAACGCTATCAACCTTTGCAAAATTGTCCATCGTGTGTGGGTCCCATACTGCAGACACATATTCGAGAATTGGCTGAACAAATGTTTTATAAGCTAATAACGTAATGTCTTGTGGTGACTGCGGAAGGAAACACTAAAGTAGCTTAATTTACACATGGTCTTATTTTTATTGTAATAGCAATTATATGGACACTCCAGGTGCATTTCTGCCATCGCCGTGAGGTTCCGTATAAAGTCCAAGGGCGATAAAATCGTCGCCGCGCGCCGTGTGCTGTATGTGCGAGTGAAAGCGCGCAAGGGTGAGCCGGCGATCGCGGCTCGATCTCACGCACGAAAGCGAGGAAAGCGGGGAGAAAGCGTGCCGTCTTCCGTCGCGCGCAAGGATCCAGGGTGACGGTAGGAGGGGGGGGGGTCGCGTTCTACTCCGGGCCGCTATATCTTGAAAGCTATCTGCGTCGGGGACAGCGTCCGCCGCGCTCTGTGTTTTCGCGGCTTAGTTCGCATTGATGCGAGACGCAGCGCGATGGTCGATTCGCTCGCTGCTGCTGCCGCGCTTCCTCACTCTGAGATGTATTATGTTTGCTTGTGCGGGCGTGACATTGTACCTGTTCATTTAGTTAGTATGCCTATGTTGACAAGTTTACGGCGGATAAAAACTAATATCGTTACTTCGTATAGCTATATGTCCACTAATTTGCTGTCGCGATTTATGCTTCACCTTTCGGGCGATACTGCGACTTTTTTTAATGTAGGATAAATGTTTATACCATCTCAGATCCAGGGAGGTTACAGCTAAGTATTTGTAGTTGTCCACTGTTGACAAAGTCGCAGTGACAAAGTTGACTCTACGGGGGTGCGCCCCTCTGTCAAGCCAGTCATAGGCTTTTTGGGTGCACCCTGAACATCCCTGATGTTGAATAAAGGTATTTGTATTTGTATAAGGAGAGTCATTAATACTATTGGCCGCGAGATCGACCTATAGGTGGCAGCACCGCCGCCCCGTTAGTGTGGATGCGTCGCCCGTGCGGTGTGTGGAAGTGTAGGGAGCTACTGTTTTCATTTCGCGATTCTGTGCTCCGTGCCCGCAGAAAACGCTTCATTTACCATCGTGAGAGTTTGTTCGGTTCCGCAATGTAGCACATATTGCACAGAGCCAGGGATAAGCTTTCACTGCTATCTCGTTGACGCGGCACGTCGCCGAGAAGGGCTCGTCAGGCTTCGGAACGGCAAGGCGCCTTCCAAGTATGCGATGGTGTGCAGTAAGCACTTCGACGATGGTGCGTTCAAGCGTTCGCTGACGAAAAAGGATGGCGAGTAGTCCAATATGATATCACGTTTGGGAATCCTAATCGGCAATCTGGGCATTAATGTTTGCTGCATGCGTAGTTGCTGTGTGGTTGCTGTGCGTGTGAAGATCGTTGCAGTACGCGACAGTTCGTGTCGGCGTGGCCTGGGATGCCAATAATGAGTTGCCTGTGCTTTTATATACTTCCGCAAGTAAATTAACCGTGTGTCCACGCATGCAATTTATTTTATAAACTTCATGCGCCGCCTGCGCAGTGAATTCAAGAGTCGCGCTCAGCTGCGAGTCCGTTTAAACGACCGTCACCGAGCGTGACTAGTTGTCACGTTTTTCGTTGTCTTTCCTCAGCCACTGGAACTGTTCTCTGTGTTCAGAAGTGTAAATACGAGCACCGAAACACGGCAAGTGTGTACGCATGATCTCGTACAGATTAAACAGTGTCGTTTCGCGAGCCAACAGCGGATGGTCCATTAAGCGATGAACGAACATGCGCGAGCGAATTTATTGCTACTGCTCATATTGATATATTTTTTTCTGTCTTTTATAGGGGGGCGGAAAAAATTGAAGCCCGATGCACTGCATTCAAGCACCACTGCAAATTCAAGTGCCTGCATGCGAAAGTAATTAAAGGGATCTAATGATTATGATACAACATAAATTATACGTTGCATGCTTTATTTGAGCTTCGTGTAACGGTTGCAACTGGTTATAAAGCGACTCGAAAACATTTTACAATGGTAGTAACACTCTGAAACTAACTCGCGATTTCGTAGGTCTGGCTAAAAACAAAAATCGACAAAGCAACATAAGTTCTCTAAATTTATCGCATAACGTAAACACATCGCAAATCAGCCAGTCAGCTTAGTGTGATGTAATGTAAACAAATCGCGATACGCGCCGCGACCAACTACATCCGAACAACTTGAGGCAATACTTTACCCTGCAGGGCATGTGCAGTTCAATTCTGCTATTTTTGTCTCGTCGGTCAAATTCAGGTTGCCTCGGTGTGGGTCTTTACTAAGCGCGGACGACTGCAGCACGAATGCGATAACGTGCACAGGACCATCAGAGCAGCAGGCCGAAGCGACGGCACTACACTCAATGATGTGGCCCGCCGCAACGACTTGGTCGCCTTCGACGAGACACCAGACACCGTCCCTAACATGGTTGAGAATTGTGCTTAGAGTCAAGGGTGCTGTGAAACGGGAAAAGAACGCATGTTAACCTCACAACACGTTGAAAGGAGACGAGCGCACATGGTGTGGTCGCGTTAAGCAAATGCTTTTCGCATCAGTACACTAAAAACGTACAGCGATTTACTTTACGAATTTCCGTTACAAAAATGAAAGAATAACAGGTTGAGAGGTTACTAACCATCGAACAAACCGTCCTCGTCAACATCCATCGTGATTTCGCGAACTACGATCGCTGCACACTGCGGCTGGAGCGGCGACGGGCCACCGGCATCCACACTTGGGAGCTTCGTCACCTCGCCGCTAGGAGCCGACTCTGTTCGATCTCGAGGCCAATAGGAGAAACGCAATGAAATACGCTTTCTGTTACTTTTCATTGCACCAGTTTTCTTTCTCATTTGCCATTTGTCGCACTTTCTTCCCAAATGTACGAAAGAATTATTGAAGTGTACTTGGTCAATATGGTTGCAACTTTTGTAATATGATATGAAGTCTTCTGTTAACAGCCGGATATTATAGGGTATTTCATGAACAATATTCTTTATTAAAATTAGGGAAAAATAATGACCGCAGAATCGACCCCTGTGGATTCGCCCGAGGTCACGCTAGCTGGACTGGAGCACGCGTCGTCAATTGGAACACGAGATCAAACATGCATGTCCGCTTGATATTTTTGTTTTGTCTGTCTTTTTTATATGTCATGTAAGAATATTCAAATTGCACGGAACCGAAAATTTTACTCCTGAAAAGTGTTCGCAGCAAGCCAGAAACATATTTGAAGGCGGCGGCGCGCGAGCGTCCTCCAATTGTTTACTATAGTATTTTCCGATTTCACGGCCGAATTAAATGCAAACTAAAAACGTTGTGTCGAAACTCTCTTCTGTTCATGTTTATGCGCTTCTCAGTAAATTAGTTCAATTAGTCTTTTTATTCTTTCCACAAACTAAAAAAAAGTAAGAAAGTTCCAAACATGGCCCAAATCAGAAAAAAATTTGCAGCTTTGATGTGTCTTGGTGCGTTTTCTATTTCACATGTGCACAGAAAATTGAAAAAAAAAGTCATACATAGAACGTTCTCTTTGCGACATTTATGCAAAATATCTTCATACATGAAACACAAGAGAAGAAAAAAAATAGTTAAATAAATAAGTTTTTTTTTTCAATTTTCAAGAAATAAAAAAAACTCCGGTTTCAATTTTTGAAAAAAATTTGGATGGAAGTCCGCTTATGTTGACAAAACTGTGGGTGCTATAATATGCTTCCTCATTTGCTTTATTCACAAGATATAACGGGCCAAGGTGACCCATGTTGAGTGTGCTGGCTTCAGTACCTTTGCTGGTTGTCTATCAGTTTGCATTGTACGCAAATCTAATTCTAATTTCTTTGCTGCTTCAGAACTTCATTCTGGCAGCTTGTTTTCAACGATGTATTGTTACATTTTATTCGCGTCTAGCAAGTGCTGGGGTGAGGGGGCTTCCGCCCCCCTAAAGTGCTAACGCGTACTGAGTTGGCAGCCAACAACCTTTGTTGTAGGCTGCAAACTTACACCTCCCTTATTCGCTTGTCAACAGCGTGCGAGATACCGCGTGTGCATGTTGTGGCTGACTGCCAAAACCCGCCTGGTGCACACAGTGTACGCTGTGAGCGGCCCCAACCAGACGTACGCGCAGGTACGCGGCCGCACGGCGCGGCCGCAACGCGCCATGCGGTTCCAGCTTGAGCGCGTACGGCGTCGCGTGGAGGCTGCATCGCATGTCGACGCGCGTCGGCGTGGAGACCTTGCACCACAGAACACCTATACAAACTTAGAGAAGGGAAACTGTACCTTCCACAGTGCTACGGAAATAAGCGTAGCGGTGGCGTCGTGAACTAAAGTATGTGACCACGGGTGGCGCTGTACAACAGGAAACGGAAACGGGGTTTTGCACACGCTTTACCAGGTGTTCTGTGGCTTTACTAGGTTTCTGGCTTCTGCGCCTCGATCGTGCTCCCGCCAGTTTAGTTGCTATGTAGCAAACGTAGCGCCTATATTAAGTAGGCGCTACGTTTGCCACACAGCAACCAAACTGGCGGGAGCACGATCGAGGCGCAGAATACATGTAGCGCTGAGTCATATCGAGTTAAGGCACACTCTGAACTGACTTTTAAGGGCATCCCGAGCGGTTTTTCGTTTATTACGCCGCCGTTACGCCGAGTTTTGCCGCCGCGCTCCAGCTGTTGCATTTCGTGTAGGGCTACTGACAAAATGCGGTTTCCAGGTGGCACGATGGCCTCGACTGGAATAAACGCACACGACACCAAAGATTGAGTAAGCCTGAAAATATTTTATTTGCATTTTACAAGTACAACAAAAAGCACACGTCTACGCATCCACACAAACGCGGTTACATAGTCAAGAACATAGGCAAGAAATGGCTCATTAATAAGGGTAGCACAAACGCACCAGAAAGAAGACCTAAGCTACAAAACGTACGGTCGGCTGCTAAGTATAATAATTTCCCTGTCACCGCGTGTCACTTTTACACAGCATCTTTACAGCACTACCAGGCCGGGTAGTTTGGCGGAAAGAATGCAACAGCTTACGGCCGTCAGCTGCCTCTGTCATAATTATCCTAATCTCCGCATCAACGTCGTGCAAGTCCGCATACAGGCATCTGTATCTGAACCATATATGTGCCAGCTTAATACATGTGTAGTGAAATTATGACAACCACTGCGTCTTATCAAACGTATTGGTTTTGCAAATGCGCATTACAGCTGACGGAACGACATACTGTAAGTGAAGCACAAGAGAACAAGGACAAAAGGAGGATACAACACTTGAAGAAATGAAGAATTAGTAGGCGTACAGCAAACAAGCGATGACGGAGAACACACAATGATCGGGTGTTCTGTGACATCGCTTTGCGTATTTACGGTGTTATGGAGATCAACGGCATAAAAACGTACCTTCAAGCGTACTCCCTCAACCTCCGCCGAATTCATCATGATAATCAACGCCTAAACAAAATGAGGCACTATTTTTTGCCAAGAGTAGACCTCTTTACAGCAAGTCTATGTAATGACTCGCAGACGAAACCAGCATGCTTTCGAAAATGTTTTACCGCCGTAGTATTCGAACGCCAACGGCCAGGAAACACATCGATGCCAATAGGCTGTCGGCTGTCGGTGGTTAATCAAGTACAAAAACCTTGACGCTATGACTAAAAAGCAGCTTCAACAATCAAATTTTAAAAAAAATCAACTGCCTATTTGCCTAAGGTAACAAAACATCTTTAGACACCTCGATTGTTTATGTCAATGGTTTGTGTAAAGTAAAAAATTCACCATGTTTAGCGCCCCTAGCAGAGAAAGCACAAATTAAAGTATTCGACCAAATTACAGTAACTCCACTTGCGCGCTTACGCTGAAACGCGCCTCGATTGATTTTTCGCCCTCTGTGGCCATTTGTTGAACTTGAGAGTGTACGGGGCCTGCTTGCACTGCTAGGATTTTTGCGCCCGCGCCGGAAGCTGCCGCTAGCGTCACCCGCCAGACGCACCTCACGTGACCATGGCGAACTAACGTGACTTCCGGAACGATTCTTCGCGCGGCGTGCAGTCAAGCTCGGGCAAGCGGCGTGCGTTGTGATCGGAGTGCCGCGCGGGTTTCGGTATTTTATGATGGCAGCCGCTGAAGTCTTCAGCCGTAACGGGTGCATTGTTAACTGAATGGGACGAAATCGCCGAGGTTTGTGACCTGACACAGAGTGCAGCACGCGTATGGCACAGAGCACGCGAGTGATGCTATGCCGACGCTGCTGCAGGTTTCACCGGGTTCGCAATACTGGGTACTAAGTCGCAGTTGAGCTGACTGAACCACTAGGAGTCCTGCAATCCCTATTGCAAAACCCAGTATCCAGTACCCAGTGCAGCGCCGGATTATCGGCCCAGTGCCGTGCGCTGGATGCTGGGCAGGCGTGGCGTAATGGGATGCGCTGGCTACTGGTGCGAAGAATAGCTCTAGCGCGTTAAGTACGCGGTGCTTGGACACTGTGTGTATGTTTTTGAATACAGAAAACAACAGAGAGCGTTTCAGTGCATTAAAAAGAAATAAAACGCAAATAAAAACGTTCTGTACAGGATTCGAACGGTGGACCTAGACATCGCAAGCCCGGTACTTTGCCACTACACCACGCCAACGGATAACAGGGAAGAAGTTTGGGCGTGTTGGTGGGATACATACAAACTGGGATACATAGCGCAAGAATGACACAGGAACAAGCAGGAACACGCGACGAGCGACCCGTGTTCCTGCTTGTCCCTGTGTCATTCTTGCGCTATGTATCCCTCTTTGTATGTGGCCAACAGATAAATCAGAACGGATAATTTGACATGTCAAGATCAAGAAGCAGTTTTAGTTTCACAGAGATATACGCCTCGCACATACATGGTAGATGCGCTATCGCCCAGCAAATAAAACTTACGCCTGTGTCAAAAAGAAAAAATTGCTGTCCGTATTCAGTAGCATGCTCGGAAGTGCCACAACATTGATTTTCATTTGCGATTGGTATTTTAACTTCGAAAAAAGTACTGAAATGAACCACCGACCCAGGACGCTGTATGGGCTGTTACTGCCGATTTGGATAGCCGTTTCTTGTTCTTCACGCGAGGGATATGCAACGTTTTCTTAGTTCTGTGATGCCTTTCAGTCGACACGTCTCTCTAGTCACATATCTTCGCCATAGAAGAGCAGGCTAGTGCTGGGGGCCTTCGGCGACAGCACATATACCTGTGTTTATGACGCGTCACATCGGCGCTCATCGCTTCTCGTGCTGGCACTGTAGACATGAAAAAAAAAGGGTTATTTAAGAACACCGATGCGAAAGGTGAAATATAGAGTGATTTATCCTTATTGGACTTCTTGATTCCTGAGCCTAGACGCGCCGATCGCGTGCAGACGGACTCGGCGGATACGCTAGGCCTAAGCTTCAGGGCACCGATCTCGGCGCGGGTAGTTGGCGAAAGCTAAAATGAGTGTATTTGAGCCTCAGAACTTTTCGTCGCGCGGCAACTCGTGCATCGTTTGGGTACGCGCCCTCTTCCTCTGCCGGGCGCGTCGCGACGTCGAGTGAGCGCGGCGCGTGCGGACGCGTCCGAACGCGTACGTCTGGTTGGGGCTTTATAATCCGTAAGCGACGGAGCGCTTCCATAATCAGCAGGTGAGCCAGTATGGAGGTCACTCCCTGCTCCCCATCCCCCATGTGCAATAGATACTGGGACCTTCTTCGGCACCACCGCGTGCGACCACACATACCCAGACTGTTCATGCCACGCAAGGAATTCACTGAATTATTGAATTTATCCAGCTAAAATACGTGGAAAATTGTAAACTACGACTTACACACAACCTACGGACATGATAGCTCTCGGATTGTAATCTGAATATACGAGAAAACATAATTACCGCGAAGCTGTATACCTCTACCGTCCAAGGAAATTTTCGTGTCGTTGTGGTAAGCAAAAAACTCGCCATACGTTTCCTAAGATAATGCAATTGCCGGACCGACCCGCGGCGGAGGTGAAGCAGGCGTTAAGCACTCCCCGTACGTGGGCCGACCCCGAAGATAGTGCAATGCATGCCGAGCCGGCCCGCGGCGGAGGTGTAGAATGCGTTAAGCACTCCCCATACGTGGGCCGATCCCGAAGATAGTGCCGTACCGGCCCGACCCGCGCGGAGGTGAATTAGGCGTTAAGCAATCCCCATACGTGGGCCGACCCCGAAGATAGTGCGATGCATTCTGGGCCGGTCCGCGGCGGAGGTGAAGCAAGCGTTATAGGCACTCCCCATACGTGGGCCGATACCGAAGAAGTGCCATACCGGCCCGACCCGCGCGGAGGTGAAGTAGGCGTTAAGCACTCCCCATACGTGGGCCGATCCCGACGATATAGTGCAATGCCGGGCCGACCCGCAGCGGAGGTAAAGCAGGCGTTAAGCAATCCCCATACGTGGGCCGACCCCAAAGATAGTGCAATGCATGCCGGGCCGGCCCGCGGCGGAGATGACGCAAGCGTTAAGCACTCCCCATACGTGGGCCGATCCCGAAGAAGTGCCATACCGGCCCGACCTGTGCGGAGGTGAAGTAGGCGTTAAGCACTCCCCATACGTGGGCCGATCCCGACGATATAGTGCAATGCCGGGCCGACCCGCAGCGGAGGTGAAGCAGGCGTTAAGCAATCCCCATACGTGGGCCGACCCCAAAGATAGTGCAATGCATGCCGGGCCGGCCCGCGGTGGAGGTGAAGCAAGCGTTAAGCACTCCCCACACGTGGGCCGATCCCGAAAATAGTGCCATATCGGCCCGACCCGCGTGGAGGTGAAGTAGGCGTTAAGCACTCCCCATACGTGGGCCGATCCCGACGATATAGTGCAATGCCGGGCCGACTCGCAGCGGAGGTGAAGCAGGCGTTAAGCAATCCCCATACGTGGGCCGACCCCAAAGATAGTGGCATACCGGCCCGACCCGCGGGAAGGTGAAGCAGGCGTTAAGCACTTCCCATCGTTAAGTAGGACGATCCCAGCGCTGACATCCAGTTGTGAGCATTGGGGGGTCAATCCCATCGCTCGTAATCAGTTGTCAATATTGGAATCGGGCATGAATTAGATGGCAGCTGGCCCATGCCGTCGTCCAACTTATCCACGCTGTGGACGTTGTTGAAGGGGAGGAGTGCTTCTCATCGAGAACGAGGAATATGGGTTTATTTACAGTATCTACATCAGGACGTTGCAGTTCGTCAGTCTAGCATGACTGCGAGAGAAAGTACACTGAGCAGCCGCACAACAGCGGTTTATAAACACTCGGTCCTCTCTCGATCCCCAGGTGAGGGAAACGTTCGACCAGGCACCGTAGACGAGGGCTTACACACACGCCTCTTTGCGCGAGGTTCACGGTCCCCAACCGACGTCAGACGGCCTTCGCAGAACTCGGAGCTGACGACAGGAACGGCACATCCGATTCCCCGAGCTGACCCCCGCAGCGCGGCTGCCGGTTGTCCATTGTCTTGCGTCTTGAACGGCACGTGGGAAGGGGCCTCCGGAGACGTTCCCTAGGCAACTCCCCCGCTCATAGCAGATCAGATCGGCGGTGGCGGGTTCAGTAACAATAGTTGGTCCGCCGATCGCGTTTAGTCACAACGGCGCCGAGGCTAGAGCGTAACGGTGGCTTTCCAAGAAAAGTTGACACAACTCGCTGGCAAAACTTGCACCTAACACCATACCACTTAACACCATACTTAACTTACCTTCTTAACACCATATGTGGGCCGATCCCGAAGATAGTGCAATACCGGCCCGACCCGCGGCTGTCAGCACAACTTTCTGTGGCTATGAAAGGAATGCTACGGGAGCGTGGCTGCTGCACATGTGTTACCGCGCCAAGTAATCCGGCAGCGTCTGACAGTGCCTTTGGTTGATCAAAACACACGCTGAATTGACGCAGCTTCCACGTGCGACGCTTTCGAATTTCGCCAAACGCGGAAGGGAATAGCCGCAAAATCAGTAAACCGTTACACTCAGTGGTGTTCTGTCTTATTTAGCTGTTGCTAATAAGATGTTTATATTTTTTCTATCGCAGCCTGAACCAACGTGGATTAAAACGCGGGATTCTTTCCGGAAGCGCTCTCACTTGGGCGCTTTGCATCCGTAGCTTTCCATTCACAGCCACAGAAAGTTCTCCGCGAGTATAGAAGGGTGGTTCTCGGCAGGCTCAAGGTAGGAAAGTGCAGAAAGTTCGAGTTCGGCATGACAACAGTCTTTAACGGCGTTATTATTTGCAAGGGAGTCCCAGCCTAATATAATGCCATGGGAACACGAGGCAGCATGATGAATTCGAAGATATACAGATGGCCTTGAATGAAGACTCGAGCAGTACAGGCAGCGAGAGGCGTAATGTTTTGATCATTCGCGGTGCGGAGGTAGAGGCCAGAGAGAGGCGTCAAAACCTTTCTTAGTATGCGACAGAGTTCGGCGGAAATTTCGGATACGGCGGCTCCTGTATCGAGAAGTGCTAGGACGGCGATTCATTTGACAGATACTTCAATTACGTTGGCTGGAGAGGCATGAGGATTTGGGCATTGTGACGTGGACGCAGTTCGTGCATCGGGAACTGTGGCCTTCAGTTTTCCTGCTCGGTGGACTCGGTACGGCGACGCATCGGAGAAAGCGAGCGACGACGTGGAGATGGTGAGCGGCTGGTAGACGCGGGTGCACGAGCGATCAGGGCAAAATGAAGAGGTAGGAAGACTGGAAGGCGAAGAGGAAAAGTGAGCGGGGAAAGGTGGTGCACGCCGGATCTTCGGAAGAGGAAGCAAGCAACGACGGCAATGGCGTGCCACGTGACCACGACCAACACATGCAAAACATATTGGACGGTCATCGAAGGTACGCCACTGGTGGGGGTCCGAGTCGTGCCTGAGGAGTTGGAAAATGCTATCGGTCTGGTAGCGGCATAGGAGGAAAATGCTGTCGGTCTAGTAGCGGCATAGAGGTGGCGGCAAAGGGGTCGGCAGTCTATGCATAGGAGGAGGCGAGAGCGTGTGTGGACGAGATCGGGCAATTGCTTCTGCGTAGTGCAGTGCACTTGGATGAAGTCGCGGATCACCGCTGGCAAAGCAGGTGGGGCTCCGGGACACAAGACATCAAAGATAGCTGGCGATCGACCTCTGCGCGAACGAACTCCTGAACCTTTGGGAACAGAGTAGCATGGTTGTCGCCGGCTCCAAGGCTTAACGGAGAATCGGCGGGCGTAGGGGGACGTCGAGTATGAAGCCGTTGTCTGTGCAACTCGTCGTAATTCTGACACAATTCTATAATTTCTACTACAATGTGAGGACTCTTCGATAATAATATTTGGAACGCGTCGTCCTTAATTCCCTTCATTATATGTTTGATCTTCTCCTCTGACATCGACGCGTTCACCCGTTTACAAAGGTCGACAATGTCCTCAATATAGCTCGTGAAATTCTCTCCGATTTCTTGGGATCGTGTACCTAAACGTTGTTCGGCACGAAGCTTTCGTACTGCTGGCCGACGGAAAAGTTGGGAAAAGCTGGTCTTGAAGACCAACCACGTAGGTAGGTCGGCTTCGTGGTTTAGAAACCGCAGTTTTGCAACGTCCGAGAGACAGAATCCTACGTTTCGCAACTTGCTAAGATCGTCCCACTGGTTATGGGCACTCACTCGCTCGTAAGGGGACATTCAATCTTCAACGTCCTTGTCATCTATGCCGGAAAAGATAGGGGGATACCGCTGACGCAATACACCGGCACAAACTAAGGTGGACGACGCCTTTGGAGGAGTTCGAGGAGGGCGTGCGTCGTCGGGCGCAGGCGAACGGGCAGCAGTCACAAGCGTTAAGCGTTCGGCGAAGAACAGTAACCACGAGCTCATGCCGGTAGTGACGCTGCTGAGGCGAAGGCTCCTCTTCGCTGCACTTCATTTGTGGCAACCGGTGCCTGTTCTTTCTTTTCTTTTTCTTTTTTTGCAGCGAAGCTGTATACCTCTACCCTCCAAGGAAATTTTTGTGTCGTAAGCAAACTACGTGGGCCGATCCCGAAGATAGTGAAATGACGGGCCCTTCGCTGGTCATCCTTCTGCACAGAATGGAAGGGCACTGAGATTTTTTTTAAAGAGAGTAAATGTTAACAAACTACAACGAGACATCGCGGTACTAAACCAGCACGCTCAGCATGGTCCACTTTGGCTCGTTGTATTTAGTGAATAAAGCAAATGAGGAAACAATATAGCACCTGCATTTTGCCCGACATAAGCGGACTTTCATCCAAATTAAAAAAAAAAATATGAACCGGAATTTTATTTTATGAAAATGAGTCTTCTTGAAAAAAAAACTTGTTTATTTAACTACCTTTTTCTTCTCTTGTGTTAAATGTAGGAATATATTATTTTTCATACATGTTGCAAAGAAAACGTTCTATGTTTGACACGTTTTTCACGTTTCTGTGTGAAATAGAAATTGCGCAAAGACGCATCCAAGTTACAAATTTTTTCTGATTTGAGCCATGTTTGGTATTAATTTTTTTTAGTATGTGGACAGTATAAAAAACGCATGAAACTAATTCACTGCGAAGCGCACTAAAATGAACAGAAAAGTTTTTCGGCACAACGTTTTTATTTTGCATTTCATTCGGCCGTGAAATAGGAAAAAAATTGTGGTAAGGGGGGCAATAGGAGGACGCTCGCGCAGCCACCTTCAAATCTTTTTTTGGCTTACTGGGAGCACTTTTCGGGAATAAAATTTTCGGTTCCGTGAATTTTGAATATAATATTCCTACATGGAATATAAAAAGACCAGACAAAACAAAAATATCAAGCGGACATGCACGTTTGATGTCTCGTGGAACACCGCTAGCGATAGGGAAGGTACACCGCTATCAATACAAATAACCATTCATTCTTAAGTATCGGGCGTAGTTCGAGCAGAAGTTTCAGATGTGACACACAGCCGAAAGCCTTCTGAAAATATAAAAATATACCTTGCCTCATCTTGCCCAGCTGGTCGCTCAATGCCCTGGCAGTTGCTTTTTGCTACGGCAGTGGTCGTCGCAGTACGAGCGACCAAGCAACTTTACATCTCTCTCGTCGCTCATGGCAATCCCTGATTTGAGGAACCACAGGGAACTCGTGCGCAGCATTGTGCGTGAGGAGCTGAAAAAAGTTCGTGCACTGTCTCCTGAGCCCAACGTGTCTGCTCTAAGTGATGTGGTTCGCGAAGAGGTCAGGTAGCTGGTTCAACCACTAGTCGCGCCGCCAGCCACGGCCCTTTTCCTGTCGTACGCCGAAGCGCTAATCATTTGCAGGCAGTTGGCTATCCGTCCCGTCTATCCACGCAACTGACGAAAATACTTCTCGAGCACTCGAGTACCTCAAGTCCAAGTCTAAACGTGCGGAAATCCAGTGTCTGGCGCGCTCCCGACAATTGGCCACACTGCTACCATTGTGGTGAAGCTATACCGAGAGTACACATACCGGCAGATGGGCCTACTTGGGTTTCGTCCAGACACACGTCGACCCCGGGATGGTGAGTGTCCCTGAGTTATTGCGAGCGGAGACGCCACTGCGCATGTGCGCTACGCTGGGGCGGCCAGCGTTTTAGAGCGACATCTCTAGTACTCCAGTTACAAACACAGAAAACGCCTGGTTCCGTAAATATGACCTTCAAGCTCAGTCAAGGTCAAACTGGAACGCGCAGAGCGCCGTCGGCGCCGAGCAGCGTCTGTGTGTTTTCCGTTAATCCCATATCGTGCGCCACCGAGCGGTGACACCTGCAACGCTACTGCCACGCCAGCCTCCTGAGACGCCTTCAGTGCAACGCTAAACCATGCTATCGCTTTCAATGCTTTAATTGCCTTCATGCAAAACTGACACTATCTTACGGATCGGGTCGCTTGCTCGCTGGTATCCCCTCCCCAGCGGAGCGCGCGCAGCGAACCAGCATTTTTACCAAACAAACGTGGCGACCACCCGCACGAACAGCAGGATGTCGTCGGCGCCGTCTTCAAACGCGGGGCTGACTCGCCTGCAGGCGAATAAGCCTCGGATGTGTTTCACCATTGAAGACGACCTCTACATCCTGCGAGAGGTTTCAGCAACAAGGCTGTTTGGCAACGATTTAAAGTGGATGAATGCGATCGAGAACCTGAAGCGAGCATATTGATATTTTCGCAGTAACTCCAACCTCGTTCGACCAACAAAGCGCTCTGCTCTAGGGTGCTTCGATGTCCTCTTCACCCGCCGCTCACGGAGCGGCGGGCGAGAGAACTTAACTGCAAGATGACTGAGCCTTTAGTAACTAATTTCAGCAGCGATTACCAACACTTGGTAAAGCGAACGGCCATTGCTCATTTTGAAGAGATTAGGGATGCAATAAGTTCTACGCTTGCCGAGCTTTCTGCAGCCGTCAAGAGTGACACCGCGGTTGTCAGTACAGACGATGTAAATCCGGAGCTCTCAACAACACAGAAAGAGCGCATGCGAAGTATTTTATGCATGTTGAGTGACTGTTTTGCACTCACGTCAAAAGTAAAACAGACCCCAATCGCGAAGCACCGTATTATAACGCACCTGACCGAACGCCCCGTGCGTCAGCACGCCTATACCGTGTCTCAACAGGAGCAAGAGGCGATTCGTTGTCAAGTGAAGCTAATGCTAGACGACGACGTAATTCAACCCTCATCCAGTCCGTGGGCGTCCTTTGTTGTACTTGTCAAAAAGAAGGACGTCACTCTTTGGTGTTGTGTGGATTACCACAAACTGGCGCGGGACAGGGGTAATTGGAGATCACTGCGGTGGACGTAAATAGGCTGCTGCTGCTCATGAACAAGGTGAGGAAAAAAGATGTCTACCCTCTTCCCCGCATATATGACTCTCTAGAGCGCCTTTGACATGCCCGATACTTTTCCTCTATGGTTTTACTAAGCGGATAGTTGATGAACGCGGTCGCGAAAAGTCTGCGTTCGTAACTCCTGACGGCCTGTACGAATTCGGGGTGCTGCCCTTTGGGTTATGCTCAGCTCCCGCGACCTTTCAAAGGACACAGTGCTGTCAGATCTTAAGTGACAATCATGTTTCGTCTAGTTAGACGACGTCTTTTTTTCTGGGACATGAACAACACTTGCAGCTACTTCAGTCCGTGTCCCTTGCAATTCGCTCTGCAGGCCTATCATTAAAACCTGAGAAATGTCATTTCAGTTATCAGGAGCTGAAGTTCCTCGGCTACGTTGTTAGTAACGACGGTGTTCGGCCAGACCACGAAAAGAGTATGACTTGCCGCATTTCCACTACCAGCCAAGAAACGTGACGTGTGCCGCTTCTTGGGCCTCTGCTCCTGCTACAGATGCTTTGTGAAGAATTTTTCCAAGATCGCAGAGCCCCTGACTCGTTTAACAAAGGAGGATATCCCGTGTGTTTGGGGTGCGGTGCAGAGAGACGCCTTCTCCGAGCTTCAGCGGCGCCTCCAGACACCGCATGCACTTACTTGGACATTTTGATGAAGATAGCAACATGATAGCAACATGATGGCAAGATGGTGTTGAACGTGCTATTGCTTACGCTAGCCGCACTCTAACATTTGCAGAAACCGACTATACAGGGTGTCCCAGCTAACTTTAGCCAGAGTTCAAAAATATGCAAATACCACCGTATAGAACAAACGTAATGTTGTTTGAAGTCGCTTGGAGATACTCAAATTATGTTTTTCATTCCGCATAATTAGATATTTAGTCTTAATTAGTTAATCTACTTTTCAAATATTATAGTTTGATGAAAAGTGTCAATGAGAAAATTGTAGAGCGACATGAAAAACTCCCAATACAGCTTTCTGTTGCTCAATACGTGCTACATAAAAGTGCACGGGCCTGAGCTGCCTAAGTTACGGTGGACCGTCGCCAATAACGGCGACGCTGTGTTGTGATGACGTTGCTGGAAACGCTTTCAATCTCGACGACTCCTCCGACGATAGGGCTCGGATCGCCTCAGAGCGCTCGAAGATGGAGGATAACGATCAAAAATAATCAGCCGAACTCAAGACGCTCACCCCCTTTCAACCAGCCGAAGAGAACGTCGATCGCGAGAGCGCTCCATAGCGCTCCGAAACGGCCAGCCAAAGATGACATAAGTTAGCGGCGAGAACACATCCCGCAAAACTATGAGCAGTCAGCACTCTTTGTGGGCATCGCAAATCGCTTTCAAGGTGCGGCCCGCGCGGCGGTGCCATACGCAGCCGCCGCCTGAGTACGTTCACGGTTCATAATGGTTCGACGCGGATGGATAAGGCGCTAAAGAGCGATAACGGCTCATAATAATCGCAACGTCCTCAGTGCACCTGGCGCATCCGCCTGCAGTACTTTGCTTGCGTCGTCAATGCTCCTTGCGCCGCCATTGGCACGAGTTCGTACCGCCACTGCGCTATCCTTAGTACTTGCCTAATCAAATTAGATAACATTGGTAATGACACCGGGCTACGTGGACTAGGATGAGCGAGTGGCACAATGCTTACGCATACTTAGTCTAACTCCCAGAGGAGTTTCTGCGCGAGTTGTTTTTTAAAGCGAAGCTTTTTATGTCTCACTGATTCGTCCGTGAGCGCCGAAAACTCACTGCAGGAAAGCCAACTTGCACATCTGCGTAGAACACTACAGTTTACATTCACAGTACCGCGCCAGCGTCCACTGGCCGGCCCGAAGCGACGAGCTCAGCAAGAGTAGCGCAAGTTGCGTCTGCTAGGCATGACACCATCCTTGTCGCGATTAACTGAGCTTCCTTGCTTATCGGAGGCAGCAAGTGTGCGTGAACATGGGCTCGTCTTAGGATCTGGAAAAAAAATCAAAGACCCTTTCTTAAGGACAGATGATTGAACGCCACGCCACCCAGACGAACTGTATATATCTGAATTGCATTACGCTCGTCACGCAGTGCATTCCCGGCCGTCCCCATGGGTAGGGCGCAGCGCACGGCCGAAGAAGAGGCTGCCGTACACGGACGTATGCGCGAGCGCGATCGTAAGGCCGATCCCGTGTATCGGCAACGCCATGCAGGGTTCGTTGCGTGGTCGTTGGCTTTGGACTTTGATTCGGTTTGCATTGGGGGAAGCTTCGCGTTCAAGATCTTTTTTAATAAAAGAGGCTTTGATTTCTTTTTGTTCTTCCTGGATGTCGCGCGACAGCTTAATATGCGTCATGTGCGGCGCCTGCGCCTTGCTATTGTTTCGGCTGGAAGAGAGATAGCAAAGAAGGAAAGGACGCTTGATTGCAGCCATGATATGGCTCGTGGTGCGAGAAACCCTCCATGCCCTGCTATTGTTTCGGCTGGAAGAGAGGTAATAAAGAAGGAAAGGACGCTTGATTGCAGCGATGATATGGCTCGTGGTGCCAGAAACCCTCCATGCCCCACGAGTATTCCAGCACCCCGTGCCTGCAGGAGCTTTAATAAAGTTTATCCAATCCAATCGAAGCACCTCGCACACCACGGCCAACTTCTTTATCCCTTTATCCCCTTATCCAGACGGAAAAAATTCGTCCAGTGTTACTTCAGCTTCCGCACGCAACTTTATTTTGAAATAGCCTCGTCGGCGTGTTTTGAAAAACCTATTTTCTCTTAGCGACAGCAGACTGAGCAGATTGTGCGCCCAGGCATAACATCTCTCTAGTCCTACCCAGTGGCGTAGCTAGGTCGTCTGGCACCCGGGGCCCATAGGTCATCGGTCACCCCTCCCCCCCCACCGGGGTGTAGTCGAGGAAGGCGAGGATATCGACAATGTCCGGGTGTCTTCAAACGTATATGACACCCCACCCCCCTTCCCCACTGGCGCCTTGCACCCTGGACCCACGCCCTCCCCCCCTGTTGATACGCCATTGGTCCTACCAAGTACCTAGACGGATCTAGGGCGCTCGCCGTGGCGCTTCGGGGATAAAATTACCTAGAAACACGGTACACGCGAGCGGCGCATGGCGGCGCAGCGGTCGAGCACTGGGCTTGGGCGTAAATAGAAACACGCTTCCCGGTGACGCCCTCGTGCCCCGGTGCCCAGGTCACAGTTTGGATGTATTCAACCGTGGGGTCCCATCAGTCCAGTGTTGTGTTTGGGGATCTCTCGGAGCAAAGGATGCTTCACCCGTAGACGTGAAGCTGTTTCGGGTGCTGTTCACGCTTCACCGTTCACTCAAGGCGAATAAATCAGCTTCACCGGAGTTTTACGGACAGTCAAGTTCCATATCTTCGGCTTTTCGAACGCCCAGAATTGACAGGCGAGACGAATGCCCGCTCGGACTAAAACTCGATGTGGTGCCGACGGTGACGCGTATACAATGACGTCTCACTTCAAGACGACAACGCCGCCCTCCGACAACCACGAAGGCCAGTCTCCCGATACTGACAGATTGACCGTCACGAAGAGGCCACTAATTGATAAAAGGGCCATTGTCGAGAACTCCCGGGGAAAGGCGTCGACGGCTGGTTTAGTTTGCCACGTGGTTGCCTCGTATTGTGCAACGTTGGAGACAAGAGAGCCAGAAAAAGGGTTGGGGTTCGACAAAAAAGGGGGAGTACTGCAGAAAGGTGGGACGTTGGGATCGGGATAGAATGTGATCGAGTCGGCGTTTGCGATTGGCCAGAGAATTCGCTCAACGAGGGAAAGAGGGAAATGGCATAAAAAGCGGATCCAGGCTGCTGTGGGGGAGGCTCGGATATGCAAAGACTCTAGCATGTAGTGTGCTCCGAGAGTTAGACCTGTGTTTGTAAAACTTGATCATGTAATTTTGTTTATGAACCTTTTTCTTATCTCTTAAACGTCGCTCGGGGCCTTTCTTTCTTCAGACGCCTGGCACGGCACCATCCATCGAACCTTCGTGGCCGTACGGACCCCCGACTTCACAACACCAGACAAGTATTCGGAGCGCCTGTGCTCCCATTTTGCCCCTTAGATAGTTTCTGCAAGCTTTCTGTGAGTCAGCGGTTATTGTTAATGGAGCTCTTCGCGTCCAGCCCTCTTTTATTGTTAGGGTAATTGGAACATCTTCCGCTTCTGTTGTAGAGGCGCGATCTATTGAAGCGCAGGATGTAATTTTCCCTCCACGGTCCGTGACCACTCCCACCGCACTCCTTACATCGGTCTAATAAGGCGCAATGTAAGTGAATATCGCGGTATTCGTATATTTTGTCCTTTTGTCTATATGTATTCTGTCCTAGCATTTCTTCTCCGCGCATGCAGGTAACCGCTCATAAAACTGTTCAAGTGCAAAGCACTGAACAACCTTCGCGTGATCACCATAAGCTTTTTGTCCCTTTAGCCATTCCAGCATGTTTTATAAAAGCTTATATACCAATTCTGTGTAGGGCTCATTCCTAGCCTTTTCCATTTCACGGAACTTCCGCTGGAACGCTTCCGCTGACAGCCTATACTTCCTCAGCAAGCTGGACTTTACCTTATCATAATCCTCTGCTTCCTCTCTGGTTAAGCGAGCGATTGCGTCCGTTGACTCGCCCGTATCAGTGTGAGCAGCAGCAGCCACGATGCGTGGGAGAACCCTTGCTTCTCGCACGTCCGCTCGAAGGTCGCCAACAACAAACCAATGTCCTCTCCGAGCTTGAACGGCCGCATTAGCTCTGTAATCTTTAAGGAGCCGCGCTTTCCTGCATTGTTTCCTTCGCTCCTCTGCCCTGCTGCTCGAGCGCGTTCCATTTCAAGCTCGAGTTGCTTCAATTCAAGTGCTTGTTCCCTTTCCTCGCGCTCTTTCTGTTCTTTACGTTCACATTCTTCACGTTCTTTCTGCTATTTACGTTCCCGTTATTCACGCTCTTCTGCCTGACTTTTTGCAGTCTCCCTCTCTCTAATGATCTCTAGGCATTCCGTAAGCTCATCATCCTCAGTCTTGTCAGGATTGGGGGCTCAATCCCTTCGTCCGTGGTCCTTTGCCAAGATTGGAGTACGGCATGAATTCGAAGGTAGCTGGCCCATGCCGTCGTCCAACTTATTTACGCTGAGATCGTTGATGAAGTGAAGAACTGCTTCTCAACGAGAACGAGGAAAAAGGGTTTATTTACAGAAATTAACTCAGTCTAACATGACTGCTTGAGAAAAATAGTATTAGTCCAACAGGACTGCATGAGAGAAGTGAACCAGTCTAACATGACTGCTCAAGAGAAGTGTGTCCAACAATCGCACAACCACAGTTTTTATACACTCGATCCGCTGGTCCTACGACGCGGCGGCTGTTCGTTTACACATCACCAACTCGCAGCTGCTCTGAAGACCAGTTTACAGACACAAAGGCACACACATTCCGAAGCCCAAGCGACGGCGTTGAAGGTGGTGCCGTTCCGGAAAATCGACGCCGCTCGAGGGTCGCTCGTTGTTTTGCAACATGCTGAACCGTGAGAGCGCAAAAATAAGACGTTCCCGCGGTAGCTTCTTCAGGCGTGTCAGATCAGCGCCGCGTTGAGGAACTCTGGAATCATTGTCCACACACCAAACTCGTCTTGTCACAATGTCGAAGCGGGCTGGAGGAAGGCGGCGGATTCCAGCGCAAAGGTCGCTTCTTTGAACGCCTCGCAGCTGCAGCGGCGGAGAGCGGGAGGTGCGCGTCTTGCACCCCTTGTCGTAATCGGGTGGCAAGGTGACAATCTTGTTGTGCAACCCGCCGTTCTTTACAGCGCCTCCATGGCCCCAAAAGTCTCGACTGTCTAGCGCTGACAACCGCTAGGCAGGAAGAGAACGGCTGCTGGTCAGGGGGGGATTGATGTCTTGGCTCGCAGCGACCACTTGTGCATTGATGTCACCGCCCCAAAACATCCAACAAGGACAGGCAACTGCAAAATGAACCCCACAACACGGCTCTGCGCCGAGATGACGTGCATTGGCTCTCACTTTAGACTCGCTAGGCTTCAAAAAAAACAACAACAACATAAGTGCAGAAACAAAAAAAATGCTGCATTTCACTATGCCAATTTCTGAAGCAAATTCCTGCTGACAAATTCAGCAATCATGGAGGGAATCCTGCTAAATGAGAGGGGATCTTCTTCGCTTAATAAAATTAACACTAGTAACCCTAAAATTTAGGCGGGACCCTCAAACGCAGAATTCAAATTAGCCTGCTCAAACCATCCGCATTGCTATGCAACTTTCCCTTCTTATATCTAACGGAGAAGTTGTACTCTTGGAGAGTGAGGCTCCATCGGAGCAAGCGGCCGTTTTTGTGTGACATTTGATTGAGCCACGTCAGAGGACAGTGGTCGGTCTCGAAGATGAACTTCGCTCCGTACAAATAACACGACAACTTCTGGGCGGCCCAAACCAAACAAGCGCATTCCTTCTCTGAAGCGCTGTAGGCTTCCTCTCTTACATTTAGTTTACGGCTGGCGTAGAGGATAGGATGCTCCTCGTTATCGTCGCCGACTTGACTAAGTACCACGCCCATACCTCTGTCGCTTGCGTCGCATTGAACTATGAATTCCTTTGAGTAGTCTGGCGCGCGAAGCACAGGGCGAGAAACCAATAGCGTTTTCAAACTTTGAAAAGCGTTCTCTTTGTCCTTATCCCAGTGTACGTTACTCGGTGCTCCCTTTCGGAGGGCGTCTGTTAATGGACTTGCCAATTGTGAGTAATTCGGAATGTACCGTTGATAGTACCCCACAAGTCCCAAAAATGAACGAACGTCCGTTTTCGTGCGCGGCTGAGAAAAATCTCCAATCGTAGCTATTTTCAGCTCAGCCGGCCGTCTCATGTCCTGACCGACAACATGGCCCAGATAAGTAACCTGCGAACAACCAAACCTACACTTTTCCGCTTTCATCGTTAAGTCAACTTTAAACGTACGAAGCCTCGCATTCTTCTCGTAATAGACTTTGGCGTTCATTTGAGCTATTGCCATGTTCTTTCCGACTAGTTCTTGGTTTGCGCTCAGCCGTTCCAGTAAATTTAGCACGTATTCAACCGCTGTCGGAATCTCCCCTCTTTCTTCCCACATCTCTCTTAACATTCTCAGTGGAGAACGGAGTGTCCTCCCATACACTAGTTCTGCTGGTGAGAACCCTGTCGCTTCATGTGGAACCGTTCGCAAAGCAAACAAAGTTGCCGGCAGACAGTTCTCCCAGTCCTCCTTGTGCTCGTAACAGAGCGCACGCAAAACTCGCTTAAGCACCGAATGCCACCTCTCTACACTGTTTGACTGAGGGTGATAGACAGAACTGTGAATTAACTTTACCCCGCACTTTTGCAAGAATGTGGAAGTCAGTGCGCTCGTGAATACTGACCCTTGATCTGCCTGAATTTCGGCTGGAAACCCAACTCGTGCAAACACTGTCAAAAGCGCGTCTACTACTTCAGTGGAGCTGAGCTCTTTCAAAGGGATTGCTTCTGGAAACTTGGTAGCCGGACACAGCATGGTAAACAAGTACCTGTAGCCTGATTTTGTTTTTGGAAGAGGCCCTACCGTGTCTATTACAAGCCGTCTGAAAGGCTCTGTTATTAAGGGCACTACCTTCAGTGGAGCTTTCCAAGTCTCTCCTGGTTTACCAGAACGCTGGCAGGCGTCGCATGATCTTACAAAGTTTTCTACATCTTTGAAACAGCCAGGCCAGTAGTATTCCATAAGCAATCTTTCCTTTGATTTGTTTATGCCTAGGTGGCCGGACCACCCATTTCCATGACAAAGACTCAAAAGGTCCTCCCTATACTTAGTAGGTATGACTAACTGATCTAAAATCCTACCCTTTCGATCTCTGTAATGCCGATACAACAATCCTCCTTTCTCATGTATCGTTACGTTGCGCCTAGCAATGCCTTCTTTAGCTGTGTCCCGTAATTTAGCTAAGCTCTCATCATTCTTTTGCTCAGCTGCCAGTGACTCTCTATCCACGCGTAAGAGTTGATCAAAGTTCTTTGAGGCCGGTGATAATAACGACCCTGTCTCGCTTGTGAGCGCGTCTGCTTGCTCTTCCTGCAGGCTAGAACTCTGACACTCTAGTGCTACGCTCTCATTGAGCTGGTCAACTGGCAGGCTCTCCTCAACTGTTCTTTTGTCCCTCGGGCCTAGCTCGGATTCGGGTATTGAAGCTATCCCCTTTTCTGCTTCAGCTGGAGGAGCTTGAGCATTTTCAGCCGAAAGCGCCGCGATCTTACGAGCTTGGCCTCTGGTCAATGCCTGTACTATGCCCTCTCCCAGTTTGAGCCCTCTGTCACGCAGTAACTGGTTCGAACGATTCGAAAAGATGTAGGGATACTGCAGTGACAAAAATTTGGAAACTGCAGCCTCAGTCTCTAGCTCCCCGAATGGTCCACTGATTTTGACTTTGGCCATGGGCAGACACACGCTGTGTTCTTCTACAACCTGTTTTATCCATGCTACTTCTCCGGTGAAGTCTTCTACCATCACGTAAGACGGATGGACAATGTCCAGCGTGGCGGCACTGTCTCTTAGCACTCGGCATGGTTTTCCATTAACTTGCAGGTCGTGGAGATATGGACTTAAAAGTTCCATATTCTCATCTTTTTCCTCCACGTAGGAAAAAACTACGCTAGACTTCTCGCAGTTCACAGCTATATGTCCCAGTTTGTGGCATTTGTAACAGCGAATTGGTCTGACAGATTCGAATTTTCTTTTCTGTTCTTTTTGTGCGGTTTCTCCGTTAACTTTCTCCTCGCTCTTTTCTGCGGGCTTTTCCGCCATGTCTACAGGCTCGGATCGTCTAGCTTGCGCACCCTTTTTGAACGGAAATGGCTTCCGCGGTCCATTTCGACCGTCCCAGTTTCCCTCCTCGGCGTTCAACTTTCTACGGGTTGCGTACTCTTCGGCTAATTCAGCCGCCCTTTCCACAGTGTTTACATTACCTCTATCTTGCACCCACAGTTTCACAGCTTGGGGAATGGTTTTGTAAAACTGCTCTAGACACATGCATTCAATGATCATGTCTCTGCTGTCGTACGCTTCCGCGCTTTTAAGCCACTCGACTAGGTTGGCCTTTAAGCTATATGCAAACTCCGGATAGCCCTCGCTATCTTTCTTGCCTGTGCTCCTAAACCTTTGCCGAAAAGCTTCGGCTGAAAGGCGGTATTTCTTCAGGAGACTAGCCTTAACTTTTGCATAATCATATGCATCCTGCACACTCAGTCTGGCGATTACTTCCGCCGCCTCACACGGCAACATAGACAGCAACCGCTGTGGCCATGTACTCGGGCCGAAGTTCATCTTTTCGCAAGTCCTTTCAAAATTGCATAGGAACAAGCCTATGTCGGTCCCGACCTCAAATGGCTTTAATAGCCTGTCCATGCGGTATGATTCTGCCTCACTTGATCGTCCCAGAGCGCCTTCACTTCCCTGAGACAACTCCAAACGTTTGCTTTCAAGTTCAAGTTGCATTTTTGTTATCTCGCGATCTTTATCGCGTTCCTCTCTCTCTCTATCTCGTTCCTCTCTCTCTCGTTCTTCTCTTTCTTTTTCCCGTTTCTCTCTCTTTTTGAGAAGTTCCAATCCCATTTCAATATCTTGCTCACTGGCCTGATTGGAAATTAGCTCCAATAATTCCGATTTGAGCATTTCCTTGCGTACATCTAGGCCCAGTTCCTCACCCACAATCAACAACTCGTCTCTCAGCAATGTCCTTAACTCCATGACTGCTGCTTTACTGCCTTGATTCTGCTCTCTAAATCTAGCTAGGAAAACACAACCTAGCTAACACACAACAATCTAGCTTCCCTACTGTTCTAAACAGAACAACCACAAAATGAAGCCTAGAGAGTCAAAGCAAAAACCAAGCACTCACCACAGATACAGCACCATGTCGCAAAGTCCATCTCACCGCTGTCAGCCAGTTGTCAGGATTGGGGGCTCAATCCCTTCGTCCGTGGTCCTTTGCCAAGATTGGAGTACGGCATGAATTCGAAGGTAGCTGGCCCATGCCGTCGTCCAACTTATTTACGCTGAGATCGTTGATGAAGTGAAGAACTGCTTCTCAACGAGAACGAGGAAAAAGGGTTTATTTACAGAAATTAACTCAGTCTAACATGACTGCTTGAGAAAAATAGTATTAGTCCAACAGGACTGCATGAGAGAAGTGAACCAGTCTAACATGACTGCTCAAGAGAAGTGTGTCCAACAATCGCACAACCACAGTTTTTATACACTCGATCCGCTGGTCCTACGACGCGGCGGCTGTTCGTTTACACATCACCAACTCGCAGCTGCTCTGAAGACCAGTTTACAGACACAAAGGCACACACATTCCGAAGCCCAAGCGACGGCGTTGAAGGTGGTGCCGTTCCGGAAAATCGACGCCGCTCGAGGGTCGCTCGTTGTTTTGCAACATGCTGAACCGTGAGAGCGCAAAAATAAGACGTTCCCGCGGTAGCTTCTTCAGGCGTGTCAGATCAGCGCCGCGTTGAGGAACTCTGGAATCATTGTCCACACACCAAACTCGTCTTGTCACAATGTCGAAGCGGGCTGGAGGAAGGCGGCGGATTCCAGCGCAAAGGTCGCTTCTTTGAACGCCTCGCAGCTGCAGCGGCGGAGAGCGGGAGGTGCGCGTCTTGCACCCCTTGTCGTAATCGGGTGGCAAGGTGACAATCTTGTTGTGCAACCCGCCGTTCTTTACAGTCTCTAGAGCAAGAGTAGCCTCAATCAACTTTAGTTTTCGCAGTGCGCCCGTGACATCCAGGTGCAACTCCTTCGCCAGCTACAACTCCGGTTCACGCATTGACTTCAAGTTTATTGTTGTTTTCAGTGCTGCTCTCTCTACTGTACACAACTATCTTGCCGCAACCTAACTAGGCCACAACAATAGCTCGAATTACCAGTTCTGTTCTAACCCTTCAGCAAAACTTTGCAGAGAAAGTCCCAGACACCCACTCTGCAGTCAAGAATCCGGCGTAGACCATCGCAAACGCTGCATTCAGTTGCAACTTGGCAGACGAGGCTCGTAGATCCATGTCCCACCGCTGCTTACCAGTTGAGGGTACGGGGTTCTGTGATGTTCAACATCGTCTGCTTGGAGCTCGAACTAGGTTGACCATCGGAGAGGGTTCGGCAGGGAAGACGAGGTCAGGTAAAAACAAATAACAGAAATTTAATACATCATTACGGGTGAGCGGTGCGCTCCAAGACAAAAACTCAGTGCCCTTCCACTTTGTGAAGAAGGATGACCAGCGAAGCTGTGTATGTGGGGCCCTTAATGGCGAACTGCACCTCCGTCGCCTGTCGGCCCGGCATCGCACTCTCTTTGGGATTAGTTCACGTATGGGGCATGTTTAACGCTTGCTTCACTTCCGCCGCGGGACGTCCCGGTATTGTACTATCTTCGGGATCGGCCCACGTATGTGGAGTGCTTAACGCCTGCGTCACCTCCGCCGCGGGTCGGCCCGGCATTACACTATCTTTGGGTTGTTTTTCTACACGCGGACACGATAGTGGGGAAAGTAGCCCTTAACAGCTTCACTGTAAAAAAAACACAGAAACGTTCAGCATGCGTGCACCTGCACGCAAGGGCAGAGAAGATGCGATCACACGTGGCATCTGGCTGGCTTTCTTATACCCGCCACCATCCGGGCAACCTCGTTCTCTGCTGCTCCCTGGTCAGAGGGCCCTGCCAGGAAACGTCGGGTCAACCCACAGAGATGGGCATGGGAGGAAAACCGCTCCTTGGCGTAGAGGGGTTGAACGTAGGACAGAGGGGAGTAGGATTTGCACATACCGCGTGTAATCCCGTCGCATACACTCGACGGACAAGTATTTTCATGTTGACGCGCGTGATGATTAAGCACGCCGTGTCCCATGTGTTTGACATCTGTTCAATTCATTGCAGTACAAAGTGAACCGTAACGCAAGCTATCCCACCAAAAAATTCACCGGCGATTACGATACTCCTTAATGCAAAATTTGAGCGCAGCTCTATGTGTTTTCATTGCGCGATACATTGGCTGGCGCGGACAGTCTGTCTCGTGCGGCATATTGCAAACGGAACGAAGTGTGGTGCGACTGCCTCGCTAATCGGAAGACCGCGAGAGGTAGCGCGTGGGTGACGCGTGGTCGCGATTCGCAGACAGACCAGGTTCATGCAGCGGAGGTCTATCTTTGTTTCCATATATGGTATCGGTGGTGTCATCGGTGAATAGACGACGCGCGCTACTCTGGCGGCATCTCGTAACCATCGTCGCCGCAGGGCTCGTCTTGCGCTGCTCTACGCTTTCCTTCTCACGCTTCCGCCGTACCCTCCTCCTCCGCTTTCTTCTTCGCACTCTCTTCCCTATCGCCCGTCTTTCATCCCCCGCGGCGCTCCGCGTTCGCTCTTTCATCCTTCGCTGTGCTCGTTCGCTCGGTTACGAGGGAGGCCGACGCGCGCCGTAGGCATGGACGCCTAAGAAGCTGCACTCTAAAATGTGGGCCGATGCCGAAGGTAGTGCAGTCTAAAAATGTGGGCCGTTCGTGTGGGTATGTGCCACTGCGTATGTGCCGCTCTTCAATGAACCTCTTTGACGCGAACTTTGGTATGTGCCACTGCAGTTGTGCCCTTTCGGCCACCATGGGCATTTGCCCATGGTGGCCAATGAGCCTTTTAGACACCGACTTAGGTCACTATCTATGTGCCACTGGGCATGCGCGAACTTCATGGCGGCGGCGCCAGAAGGCGCAGCATGTCCAGAAGGAATCGCGAGAGAGGCCCGGCCACAGTACACGTTTCGGCTATTCACACACTTGGATATTCAACGTAGATTAGTTCTGCCCGAATTTTTACAGAAGAAAAGACCATGGAAACTCTGTGTGGGCATGTCAACTGGATAATACAGCGGTTACTAGATTTTAATGTACATATATTGTTACTTATGTGCATGAAGAAGACAAGCGGACTTAATATCGTGTCGACCGATGGCCAGCTGACATGCCCACTGAAGAACGCTGGTGGTTGCTGGTTATTTATTTCACGGTCCGGTGACGTGGATGGCGGCAAACGTGATAATGAGTGAGTGGGTGAGTGAAGAAACTTTATTGCAGGTCCGACGAAGACGCGAACTCGTCGCGCACCCGGCTAGTTCCACGTCGGGACCGGCAGGTATAGCCCACCGGCCCGGCCGAGGGCACGCCGGACGGCCAGGATTTGCTTTTCTAGAGCGGGGCCACGCAGAAGCGAGTCCCACTCCTCCTTTATGAACTTGGGGTATGTCGACCCGCACACGTGATAATGGCCTGGCATATGCGCCAAACAGTGGCTGCTCTGCTCTTTAGTCAAAGGCAGCAGCATTTCCAGCGATGAACCATGCTCCTTGAGGACGCTGGCCTCTTCTGTCGCGCTGACAAGTAGCAACTGCATGACAAACTGTATGATTATAGGTAGCGCGTTATAAATTTAACCGTTTGCATCTCACGACGACATGAGTAGGACAAACAAAATTTGTATTTTACATTTCTCTGCAGTATGTTCCAAATGAGATGAACAAAGCGCAAAGTTATTTGTTTAACTTTATAAATCAAGTTAAACAGATAACTTTCGTTAAGAAATCAACAAAGAAAGTTTTGTACACATTTGTGCACGTAAGGAACGTCGAGTGGTTGAACGTGGGCGCTCTAATTTAGTGGTCTGCCCTCTAGAGTACAGAGATAGGCAGATAGGCTGTTTAATGAAAACCGGAGACTGTAGAAATACACTGCGTGCACTTTTATTGTAAACTGGTTCATCACACGCGTTTTGGCAACTTACAGCTGGAGGTACTTTTCTGGTGATGTTTCATATGCATATGATTCATGCCATCGTACCCGGCAGAATCAGGTACCGGGCGCGTTTCCAGGATATATTTTTCGAGGGGGTGGGGGAGGAGGCTAAAGTTTTATTTTAGGGGGAGAGAGCTAAAATTGCTTTACTCTTTGTTAAGCTTCCCGTGATTGGTGCATAATAATACAACATTTACCTTGAGCAGGCCCTTCTGCCTGAAGGTGTGTACCATCTTGTACTTGTCTGGCACGGGCGTTCGAAGCATATGCGCCCTTGTTCATAGGCGACGTGCGAGCCATAAAAGGGAGCAGGGCGCCGGACGGAAACACTTCGGGGGTGGGGGGGGACTGGAGCCCGGTCAGCCCCCCCTCCCCCCTGCTACTTCTGATACTCTGTCTGATACCGCATTGATGATGTGTCCACTGTCGAAGGCGAGCTTCGCTAGTCCCTTCTGCCTTCATGAGGTTGATGGGACCCCGTGCAGCTAGAGATGCGCAAGCTGTATTAGCATTTCGGACCTAGCACAGAAGTCAGTTGTAGTTATATTATAGTTGAGATTAGAGTTAGTCAGGCCATGCAATGCGTAGAGCAACCGACCGGTGGTCTATTTGAGTAACAGAACCAAGGGAAAGGAAACGCGCGCAGTCGAGGACGGCCGAGAATTAAGTAGTATGGATAAACTTTCCCTTGCCACGTTATCCGTTTCCACTGAATGTGAACTCGGAGTGATGTACAGAGCTCCTCGAACATTGAGGATAACGGCCGTATAACGATTTAGAGCATTTGCCTAAAAACGGCTTGCAAAACGCGTAATTAACGAACACCATCGAAACTTTTCCAAGAAATCGCCTATAAGATGCCACCCATTGCTCGGAAACGTTAACTCTGTAGGGCGTTCAGTTCCTTCGAGGCATTATGCAAACTGCGTACACGGTTCGTAAAGTACGCTTTTAACGCTCTGGAACGCTTGCACAAGTATTTTTTACAGAAGCTGCGATTAACCTACACCTTTTAAACTGTGATCGTAAATCGCCCACAACATGAATCATATTTCAACCAAATATAAACAAGGTGCCTCATCTAGCTCTCCGAGGAGACCGGCACTGCCAACTACATACGCGCCAAGTATTACGTATAGATACATGCAGAAAATGACATTTCATACATTATTTACAATGTTTATAGTTAACGTACACACTTCAACGCTCAGTGAATATTACCCGTGCATAAGAGGGCTTCCCATTCGATTTACAACGTGAATACTTTGTAATCGCTTCATATAACCTTTCTAAACAGGCAAACTACGAGAGTTTACAATTTAGCCCTTATTCAACACACG